>NW_016807963.1:0-13385 GCF_001698545.2 Rhinopithecus bieti
ATTGTCCACCTTAGTTTTATAGTGAACCAAGTCTGTGAAAAAGACTTGACCTGGGGCTGGGCGCGGTGGCACATGCCTATAATCCCAGCACTTTAGGAGGCCAAGGCGGGTGGATAACCCAAGGTCAGGAGTTCGAGACCAGCCTGGCCAATATTATGAACCTCCATCTCTACTAAAAATACAAAAAGAATGAGCTGGGTGTGGTGGCAGGTGCTTGTAATCCCAGATGCTCAGGTGGCTGAGACGGGAGAATTGCTTGAACCCGGGAGGCGAAGTTTGCAGTGAGCCGAGCCTGAGCCACTGCACTCAAGCCTGGATAACAAGAACAAAACTCCATCTAAAAGGAAAAAAAAAAAAAGACTTGACTCAAGGCAGTGACCTAAGAACGAAGCAATGACAGCTGGCGACTGTTCCGCAGTAAGGTGCAAAGCCCCTGCAGGCCTGGGAAGGTGCAGAGCCTGCACCTCAGATTTGACTCATCTCATAGAATCATGGAATTTAAGCTCTTGAATGGAAACTCTAAATATCTTAATCCCCAGTGTTACAAACTTTTACTACATTTTTCTCATGATGACAAATGGCTCATCAGAAAATGACTTAAAAGTAGAATTGTTATGAAAGCAGACTGGCTTATGTAAAACAAACATAATCTGAAAACTGTAATCCAAAAAGTAAACATGAATATACATATATTTACTCTCTTTGCTTTGAAGCTTTCACTGTATGACCTTTGTCCATTTTATCTGTCACCATATTTTAGTGGTGCCGTGCAGTGACTTTTGTAGAGCAATATCTCTCAAAGTGGGCAATGACAAATACTTATTGTCAAAAGATTCTGTAGTCAAAGAAGTTTGGAAAACTTTAATTTCTTGATTAAGCAAAGCAAGAAGTATGAGTTTCATTTATTGGTTTACTATGAAAAGTGTTAGCGGCTTTATGATGTGCAAGAAGAATGTGTGTCATAATATTTCTCAAACCTATTTGACTTCTGATACTTGCTTTTTTGTTTTATTTTGCTTTGTTTTCTTATTCTTCTTTTATGGAGAAATATCAAAAACTTTGGGAAACACTTTTTTTTTTTTTTTTGAGACAGAGTCTGGCTCTGTCACCCAGGCTGGAGTACAGTGGTGTGATCTTGGCTCACTGCAAGCTCCGCCTCCCACGCCATTCTCCTGCCTCAGCCTCCAGAGTAGCTGGGACTACAGGTGCCCACCAACATGCCCAGCTAATGTTTTGTAATTTTAGTAGAGACAGGTTCCACCATGTTAGCCAGGATGGGCTCGATCTCCTGACCTCGTGATCCACTCACCTTGGCCTCCCAAATTGCTGGGATTAACAGGCGTGAGCCACCGTGCCTGGCTGGAAAATACTTTTTAAGTGAGATTGAGAAGTTTGTTAAGCAAGACGACAAATACTAAGAATATACACTCTAAATATAGACACAATGAATACTAAATAAACACACTGTTTTTAGTCAACATTATTCAAGGATATCCCGTTTTTCATGGCATAAAATGATGTTTTCTTTTCAGTAATACGACACATGTGATATTCCTGGCAACTTAAAAGAAAATCATCATTTATATGCTCTAGTATCAGTTTCATGCTGTATTTTTCATGTAGAAGAATTTGGTATCTTCTCAGGAATACATTGCCACATAAAAATATGTAAACTTCTTCAGGTAAATTCTCACCTTCTGCAGAATGAGTCAAACAGCACGGGGAGAAGCCGAATCCAGTGTTTGCAGTGAGTGACCTGTCCTCCTCAACACTGTTATTCCATCCATTGGCTTGGATGCTCAAGAAACGGAACTCAATACATGTGCCTTCTGGCCTTCATATAATGCCAAAGCTTCAAATAACAAGTTCTTATTTAATACTTACTTTGTTTCTTTGCATTTTTTTCAAGAATACAATACGTTGTTATTAACTATAGTGACCATGTTGTGCAGTCGCTCTCTTCTTGAATATTTCCCCTCTTCTAAATGAAATTTTGAATCCTTTGATCAACATCCCCCCATGCCCCCACCCCCAAGTCCAGCCCCTGGTAACCACCAGCCTACTCTCTACTTCTATGAGTTTAACTTATTCAAATTCGACATAAAAGTGAAATCATATGGTCTTTCTGTGCCTGCCTTGTTTCATTTAACATAATGTCCTCCAGGTTCATCCATGTTGTCACAAATAACAAAGATTTCATTATTGTTTATGTCTGAATAGTATTTTATTGTGTAGATGTACTACATTTCATTATTGTTTATGTCTGAATAGTATTTTATTGTGTATATGTACTACATTTCCTTTATCCACTCAGCCGTTGATGGGCACTTAGATTGTGTCCACATCTTGGGCTAATATAAATAAGATTTAGTGTATATGGGGTTGCAGATATCTCTTCGACATACAGATTTCATTTCTGTTGGATATATACCTAGTAGTGGGATCGCTGGTTCATATGGTAGTTCATTTTTAATTTTTGAAGGAAACTCCATGCTGTTTTCCATGATGCCTGTACTCATAATCATTTCCATCAATACTGTGCAAGAGTTCCCTTTCCTTCAAATCTTCTCCAACACTTGTTATATTTTGTCTTTTTATAATAACCATCCTAACACGTATGAGGTGATATCTCAATGTGGTTTTAATTTGCCTTTCTCTAATGATAGTGATATTGAGCATTTTTAAAATATGCCTGTTGGCCTATGTGTCGTCTTCTTTTGAAAAATGTCTATTCGGATCATTTGATCATTTCTTAATTGAGTTATTTTTGGTTTTCTCTTCACTCCACTAGCACCTATTTTGTATAAGACAATAATGCTGTTACATTTTCAAAATATACAGAAGATGAAAAAGAAACATACAGTAAGTATGATACTTGAATTGTAGTGAGACATTTAAAATTTTCCAGGAAGCAATTCTTGTGGTTTATGGTTATAAGGAAGAAACATGTACATCATTTTGGGGAAGAAAAAGAGAAATTATGGAGTGATACGTTTAACTTGAGAAAATATCAACAAATACAATATATGAGAGAAGGAGGCTCTAGGCATTTCATTTACAAAAATATTTTCCAGTTTTTGTATGTGTGATGTGTGCTTGTTCCCTCATTCCATATCTCTGTCTCTGTCTCTCTGCTGTGGTTTGAATGTATCCTCCAAAAGTTCCTAGATTGGAAACTTAATCCCTCTTCTCTCATGAAGAGATTTATGTCAGCTCTGCCCTCATGAATGGACGAATGTCACTAGCATAGTAGTGGGCTCCTTATCATAAGCCCTTTTGCTCTTGCTCTCTCACTATGTGATGCCCCCTGCCCTGTTGTTAGGCAGCAAGAAGGCCTTCTCCAGATGCCAGCATCATACTCTTGGAGTTCCTAGGCCTCAGAGCTAAATGCATTTATTTTCTTTATGAATCACTCAGTCTGTGGTATTTTGTTATAGCAACAAAGATACTAAGACACTCTTCCTATTTCCCCTACTCTCCTTCCTCCACCCTCTTTCTTACACACAAAATGTTACTGAAATACCAGGGGTTCAGTCTAGGTCCTATTGCTTGTACACAGAAAGTCAATCCCTGAGACAATGAATATTGCCAAGGAAGAAGGCAATTGCGTGCTGCAGCTAAGGATATGGGACATCAGTCTCAAATCCGTCTCCTCAACCAGCCAAAATTAGGGGCTTATATAGCAAGGAAGAAATGTAACTATGAGTAGGAAAACAAGAACTAGGGAGGGCTAAGGACTCAATCATGACAAATAACGAATCTGGCATCTCATTGTCTGGATACAGGGGTCTGCTGAATTTCGGTTCTTTGACATTTTTGAGAGGGCTGAGAGTCCATTTCCTGAGGAAGAAACTCAGATAAAACAAATGTAAGTTTCAAGCTTCAAGACCAGAGGATTTGTTTCTATGTTTATATTTTTAAAATCTGTCTATGGATCTATTGAGTGCATTTCAAAAACACATACGGGGGAAATCCCAGGCACTGTGCTAGAACTGGGGATACAATGGTGAGTTCAAAGAGGAATAATTTTCCTATTCTCATGAAGTTAATGGTACAGGACAGAGAAAGCAAATACTAATCAAAGAACCACACAAGCATAAGATTGCAACCATAACTAAAAACCATAACCATTCGGTTAAGCTAAGGAGGCCACCATTGTCACCCCTCTTCTAACCTTTAATAATGTATTTTACAGGTAAAGTCCTTAAGTAAGTCATATTTGGTTGGGAAGATCAAAGAAATCACCCAGTCTCCCACATCTGAAATTGTGCAGTCCGGAAGGTCAGGAACAAAAGAGAAAGAGAAACATCATCAGGGCTGGGTGCAGTGGCTCAGGCCTGTAATCCCAGCACTTTGGGAGGCCAAGGAGGGCGGATCACGAGGTCAGGAGTTTGAGACCAACCTGGCCAATATGGTGAAACCCTGTCTCTACTAAAAATACAAAAATTAGCCACGCGTGATT
Source organism: Rhinopithecus bieti (assembly GCF_001698545.2). Classification (NCBI taxonomy): domain Eukaryota; kingdom Metazoa; phylum Chordata; class Mammalia; order Primates; family Cercopithecidae; genus Rhinopithecus; species Rhinopithecus bieti. The sequence goes on from NW_016807963.1 coordinate 4,463, forward strand.
GCTTGCGCCCATAATCTCAGCTGCTTGGGAGGCTGAGGCAGAAGAATCACTTGAACCTGGGAGGCAGAGGTTGCAGTGAGACAAGATCATGCCATTGCACTCCAGTCTGGGAGACAGAGTGAGACTCCATCTCAACAAAACAAACAAAAAAAGAAAATAATGACTAAAATTAAGAAGATTGATGATTCCAAGTATTGGTAAGGATGTAGAACAACTAAAACTCTCATATATTGCCAATGAAAATGTAGAATAATACATTACTTCGGAAAACACTTTGGTACTGATTTACCATATGACCCCAAAATCTCACCTGTTTCATTTACACAGGAAAAATGAAAACATATGCTCACAGAAAACTTGTATGCACATGCTTATGGCAATACATTTATTTATAGTTGCCTACCCACAAGTGATGAACAAATATATTTCAGTATATTGATACTACTTTCTAGCTCTACAGGGAATACTACTAAGCAAAAACAGAGGATGAAGTATTAATATACACAACGCAGATGAATTTAAAAACACCATGCTGAGTGAAAGAAAACAAGCACCAAATACACCCTGTAATATTCTATTCACAGAAAATTTGAAAACAAAAACCTATAGTCTCTGAAAGAAAACCGTTGGTTGCAGGGAGGTGGGGATTGATCGGCCACAAAAGGGGCTGAGGAAACTTTTTATGGGTAATGGAAGTATTTTATATCTTGATTGTGGCACCAATTATACATCTGTATGTACACATTTGTCAACAATCTGATTGTATTATACATACGTGAGTGCCTTTAACTGTCTATAAATTATATCTCAATAAAATCGATCTTAAAAGATATATGCATACATATAATTTAATATGTATTTTATACATGTATCTCTCTCTTGACAATGGAGTGAAATGTATTCTTTCTTTTTTTGAGACAGAGTCTGGCTCTGTCGCCCATGCTGGAGTTCAGTGGCGTGATCTCGGCTCACTGCAAGCTCCGCCTCCTGGGTTCACACCATTCTCCAGCTTCAGCCTCCCAAGTAGCTGGGAGTACAGGCACCCACCATCACGCCTGGCTAATTTTTTTTTTGTATTTTTAGTAGAGACAGGGTTTCACCATGTTAGCCAGGATGGTCTCGATCCCCTGTCCTCACGATCCGTCAGCCTCAGCCTCCCAAAGTGCTGGGATTACAGGTGTGAGCCACCGCTCCCAGCCTGTAAAATGTATTCTTGTGGTTAAACTGTCACTTAGCAAACATCCATAATGCTAAATATCCATATTATTTCTCTTGTTTTGCCTTTCTCTCACTTTTTCTACAAGCATCATTTTGAAGACAGCCTCATCAGCATTATTAATTAGATTTGTGATCATTTGAAGACACAGAAGATTTTCCCCTTCAAAATATAAAGTCTTATTTCATCTGTTCTCACAACCCTTTTATTCTTCTGCCAAGTGATGTACATTAATTCATCAACTGAGTTATGCATCCATTTACTTTTTCACAGATCTTTGTTATGCCTCTCCTAGTTCTATGTTAGGGATATGACATGACATTGAACAGGATCAATATGGTCCCTGCTTTCACAGAGCCCACACCTAATGTGTGGATAGTCAGAACACAGTTACACAAACACAAGTGGGAAATAATTATAACATCTGACAGATCTGAAGTCAATAGGAAAGGTATTGAAATGGAGACATAGAAAGGGGCCTCGTTTTGATAATGAAATCAGAGAAGGTTTCCCTGCAACTTCCCTGGAGGGCAAAAACCATGTCCTTTCCTTCTCCTACCCCATCACTGACCCCAATGAAATACTGAGCACAGAATTTTCACTCAATAAGTTACCTTAAAATGGATTTCAAAATATTTATAAAAGCACACTTGTGTCCATTAAAGTATGAAAGGACATGTACTTGGAGCATAAAACCCAACACATGATGGAAACATCACACAAATGAGGAACAGGAAACTAATTATGTAAAGGGAAATTTATAAAGACTTGTCAAGCTGATAGAGTGTATTCTAAGAAAATTGAAAACGTGTAATAGCTAAAATATTTGGCATTTTGAGTTTGGGGATGAAAAAATAGATGTAAAAGAAATAGTTTCCTTAATTAAGAATTTAAATTTGTGTGGGGCCAGGCCAGTGGCTCACCACCTGTAATCCCAGCACTTTGGGAGGCCAAGGGCAGGTGGATCACGAAGTCAGGAGAGAGACATCCTGGCTAACATTGTGAAACCCTGTCTCTACTAAAAATACAGAAGAAATTGCCGGGCCTGGTGGCGGGTGCCTGAGTCCCAGCTACTCGGGAGGCTGAGGCAGGAGAATGCGGTGAACCCGGGGAGGCGGAGCTTGCAGTGGCCGGATCGCGCCATGCACTCAGCCCTGGGTGACAGAGCAAGACTGCCATCTCAAAAAAAAAAAAATTTTTTTTGTCCTTTGGAAGGAGATAAAGAAAAGGCAGTTACCTAGAACCATCACTGCCTTTTTTAGTTGCAGCAAATGTCAGTTTTGTAACCAGATATGTTTGCAATGTGTGAGTTCTTCTCCAAGTGCTAGCTAAGATGAGCTTCCATACCCCCCACCTCCAGCTGTGGTAATGCTTTACTCATAGCCTGTCTCTCATGCATCTGTCTGAATGCCTGCAGAACACAGTTGGACCGGCAGCTCATATTTAATCCTCTCATATGATATTAATACCACTGGCCTCCATTTTTAATTTACATCTTAAAGCCTCCAGGCTTTAATTGTTTTACCACTGTATTTCATTATTTAACATCCACTGCTTTTATGGAAAAAAATGTGTTTACTCCTGTGTCTCATCTTAATGTTTCACTGACTGCTAAACTCACATTTTTTGTTCCTTTGCATTGTTTCGAGAATCTAGATTGTATTTGTCTTTGGAAACAGTCACAGCCACTTCCAGAGGTCATTTCTCTGGTCATTTCCCGTAGACCCTAGACTGCTCTTCTCCCAGCCTTGGAGGTGCTGGGTTCTGGAAGGAGGAAGCAGTGAGTCCAGAAGCCCAGCCATTCCAGGCTGACATCTACCACGCATCAGCCCTCCTGTGTCTTCAGAGCCTCTTTCACATGTCTGTGTCCTTGGCGCTTGCTGGAACCATCCTTGCTTGTCTCTGTGAGTTCTGAGTGTGTGACTATTTGGCCCTAGGAGTCTTGTCAACAAGGTACAATTTCTGTTGTCTTTTTCCAAAAGACTGTATGAATAAAATGAAAATATGAGTAATATAAAATCAAAACATATTTTGATTTCTCATTTCAAATTTTCTACCTCTACAGTTTAATAGAACTCAATGATTGGCCCCAGAAGATAATTTTTTTCCAAACGTATTTTCTGAATAATAACCAGTTGACTATGTCCTTTATATGTGTCACATAGAAGATCTCCACAGTATATTCTTTAAATTCAGCTTACATAATCCATGGAGTGCTCAAGTTTCCTGTAACAAATAAGCTCCTATATCTCTGTTGACTAATAATTGACTAATAAAATTAAGACTTGTTTGCCAAAGATAAAGATAATTTGTAAAAAATAAATCATTTTAGTTTGACCATGAGAAGCACAAACAAATCCATTATCATTAAATGTGAAAATCTAGAATATGTCCAGTTAATGGTCGAGTGCCAACTTTATGTCCCACAATTGCCATGTAGAAGCTAAGCTTTTAAAATGCAGAATTATTTTCCACTTTTCTGTTATATGCATATTACTATAAATGACAAGTATTTTAAATGCTGGATATTTTTTTAAAATGGCTTTATTTTCTTCTCTTTTGACAAAAGTTCGCTTTCAAGTTTAACTAAGTTAAAAAAAAAAAAACGAACAACAAAAGTGTATTCCAATGGGAGAGAGATAAAGCATCTTTCTTATGTAAAATATAGGACCAGGTGCAGTGGCTCATGCCTGTAATCCCAGTACTTTGGGAAGCTGAGGCAGGTGGATCTCCTGATTTTAGGAGTTCGAGACCAACCTGACCAACATGGTGAAACCCCATCTCTACTAAAAATACAAAATTAGCCAGACGTGTTGGTCCATGCCTATAATCCCAGCTACTGGGGAAGCTGAGGCAGGAGAATCACTTGAACCCAGGAGGCGGAAGTTGCAGTGAGTCAAGATCATACCATTGCACTCCAGCCTGGGCAACAAGAGTGAAACTCTGTCTTAAAAAAGTAATAAAAAAATAAAATATATATTAATATATATGGTATATAAATTTGATACATTTTGCTTTATTTCAGGACTAATGTAATGCTTCAGAAAAGGAATGACGCTAAACTCGCTTAATTTCTCCTGACTATAAATAGCCCTTTACCACTTTTAATCTTCCCACTGATGACTCTATAACCTTGGGCAAGTTACTTGACCTCACTGAGCCTCTTTTGCCATCTATAAATCAGCTAATAGGACCTACCTTGTAGGCTTGCTGAGAGTTAGAAGTAAGACAATGGGTGCAAACTATTTTAGCAGACTCTTAGCACATGGTGAAGTTCAACAAACATTACTCTTTTTTCCCCCCTTGCTATGCCTTTCAGTTTATTTCTACTAAACTGTAAGTTATTAAAATATAGGCCAAAGTATTATTAATTTCCCTCTGTATTCTCCCCAGTTCCTGTCATGGTGCCAGGGACACACAGGTCCCATAATCCTTCATGGTCAATTGAACTGACGTCTTCATCCATTTGGGATGCTACAACAAAATACCATAGACGGGGTGACTTATAAACCACAGAAATGTGTTTCTTACCGTTCTGGAGGCTGGGAAGTCCAAGATCAGGGCATTGGCAGATTTGGTGTCTGGTGAAGGCCTGCTTTCTGGTTCATAGATGGGCGCCTTCTTGCTGTGTCCTCATGCGGTGGTAGTAGGGGCAAGCCAGTGCTCCCAGGCCTCTTTGATAAGAGCACTAATCCCATTTCCAAGGGCCCCTTGTGACCGAATCACTTCCCAGCACTCCCCTCTTCTAATCTTATCATTTTGGGGGCTAGGATTTCAACATATGAATTTGTGTGGGGGGCACAAATATTGAATCCATTGCAATGAACATCAAAGGATGGTACAGTGGATGTGGACCATGAGTGTTTGTGTACCATGGCATACCTAATAATTTTGTATCTTGGTTGCTGAAAATAAAACAAACAAAAGCTTTCATTTACATGCTTTTATAGCACATCTTTTTTGGAAAAAATTCTATATTTTAGTACTGGTTTGTGTGGCTCATACTACATCTATGGCCATTAAAGTCCAATAGAACTCCAGAGTGAGGAAGCACATTGCTGTGTTTCTCTATGGTGTTTTCCAGGCAGGGTCAGATTGCCAGGATATCATCAGACATTTTTTGGTAGACAGTGAGGGGAAGGGGTGGAGAGGGTGCAGTTTATTATGTGTAAATTATACCTCAATAAAGCTAGCACTTTTCAAAAATTTGCCATCATTCTTTAAATTATAAAGATATAAAGAAATTTTTGCACTGTCTCTCAAATTTGTCCAGAGGATAAAATGAGAGGCATACAACAACGTAAAGTATTATTCAAAGATCAAATATTTATCCAAACTTTAATACTAGAGAAAGATGGACAGGTACAAGCATGAGCAAGGGAAAAATGAGAAAGAACAGGAGAAGGAAATGTTACTGAACCAAAGTCTGAGATCGCCTGCTTAAACAAGTTTTAAAAGCTAATTTATGGAGATGGCTTCTTTCCTTAAACTTCACGAACCAACCTCTGCTGGCTTCCAACTTTTCTTCTGCAGCTTCCTCACGTCTCTCGGACTTCATAGCACTGAACAGACTTAGGGTCTTCCTCTGGATTCGGCTTTGGTTTAAGGGAATGTTGTGGCTGGTTTTGTTTGTTGGTTGGTTTGTTTGTTTGTTTGTTTTGAGAGGGAGTCTCCCTCTGTCACCCAGGCTGGAGTGCAGTGGCGCTATCTCGGCTCACTGCAAGCTGCGCCTCCCAGGTTCACGCCATTCTCCTGCCTCAGCCTCCAGAGTAGCTGGGACCACAGGTGCCTACCACCAAGCCCAGCTAATTTTTTGTATTTTTTAGTAGAGGCAGGTTTTCACTGTGTTAGCCAGGATGGTCTCGATCTCCTGACCTTGTGATCCACATGCCTGGGCCTCTCAAGGTGCTGGGATTACAGGTGTGAGCTGCCACGCCCGGCCTGTTGTAGCTGGTTTGATCTTCTGTCCAGACCACTCAGACTTTCTCCATATCAGCAATAAGGCTGTTTCACTTTCTCATCACTTGTGTGTTTATTGGAATGGCACTTTTAATTTCCTCCAGGAACTTTTTCTTTGTGTGCACAGCTTGGCCAGCCGTTTGGTGAAAGAGGCCTAGCTTCCCGTCTGTCTTGGTTTTCAGGATGCCTTCCTCACTCAGCTTAATCATTTCTAGCTTTTGGCTTAAAGTGAGAAATATGTGATTCTTCCTTTCACTTGAATGCTTAGAGGCGATTGTAGGAGATTATTAATTGGCCTAATTTCAATACCGTTGCATCTCAGGGAATACAGAGGCCACAAGAGAGGAAAAGAGAGATGACGGATGGTCATGGAGCAGTCAGAACACACACATTTATTGGTTAAGTTTGTCATCTTATATTGGCACCGTCATGGCACCCCGAAACAATGACAATAGTAACATCAAAGATTACTGATCACAGATCACATAAAGGACATAATAGAAATTTAAAATACTGCAAGAATGACCAGATGTGACACAGCGACACAAAGTGAGCACATGCTGTTGGAGAAATGGTGCTGATAGACATGCTCAATGCAGGGTTGCCACAAACCTTCAGTTTATAAAAAATGCAATATCTGAGAAGTGCAGTAAAGCAAAGCACAATAAAATGAGGTATGAGGCTAGGCGTGGTGGCTCACACCTGTAATCCCAGCACTTCGGGAGGCCGAGGCGGGTGGATCACCTGAGGTCAGGAGGTCAAGACCAGCCTGACCAACATGGAGAAACCCCGTTTCTACTAAAAATACAAAATTAGCCAGGTGTGGTGGCACGCACCTGTAATCCCAGCTACTTGGGAGACTGAGGCAGGAGAATCACTCGAACCCGGGAGGCGGAGGTTGCGGTGAGCTGAGATGGTGCGATTGCACTCCAGCCTGGGCTACAAGAGCAAAACTCCATCTCAAAAAAAATAGAAACTAGAAAATAATATAAAACCAACAGTAAGCAGAAGAAAGGAAGTAAAAAGCATCAGTGAAGAAATCAATAGAAAACAGGCAAAAATCATTTATAGGAAATAAATGAAACCAAACTCTGTCTCTTTGAGAAGGTCCATAATATTGTTAAACCTCTATTCAGGCTTTTCAGGAAAAAAAGAGAAAACAAAAGCAACCTATCAGGAATCAGAGAAGTAACAGAGCAACAGATTCAACAGATGCTAAAGAGATAATAAATGGTGATTATGAACAACATTGTGCCAACAGATTTGACAACTTAGATGAAGTGGACAAATTCCTCCAAAGACACAATTAGCTCGTCTCACTCAAAAAGAAACAGCCAGAATAGCCCTGTATCTATTAAAGAAATTGAAGCTGGAATTTAAAGCCTTTCCACAAAGACTCCAACGCTAGGTCTAGATGGCTTCAGTGGAGAATTCTACCAAACATTTAAGAAAAACATGATACCAATTCTACTAGTTCTTACCAATTCTTCTAATTAAAGAGAAAACCGAGAAAGGAAGGAATACTTCCTGTTAACCTCTTGCACTTTTCTCAGACTTCTAAGTGTGACACTGGAATGATCAGTTCATGGGGAGAATTTTATATTCTTTACAGGTGAATGGGCTACAATCGCAGGCAATTTCAGTTTCTTTCCAAATTTCTTCAGGGGAATAGCTGAGGAAAAATAGAGTGCTTTTGAAATAGAAACACTTTCTAGGAATAAAGGAATGTTGCTTATACATGATTTTACCACTAGTCTCATGAAAATTGTGTGGAGGACTGTGGCTATAAACACATTGGTTTGAATTTTATGTAGACTCATAGCTTTTTATTGCTATTTTTAAATACAGAAAGTTCTAAAGGTATTAATTTTATTTGCCAGTATTTTTACATCTGAGGAAGATCTGCTGGAAGATGTCATTTGTTTGAGGTAATGCAAAATATTTCTGGAAGACACAAGTAAAATGGCCCTCATTGACCAAGTAGTTTGTATAGATGTAGTGATTAAACTACTAAGCAGATGGGAGGTTGCAAAAATATTTGACAAAATGAAATATGTGCCTGCAGTGCAAAACCACTGAACCTGCTCACAAACAGGCATATCGAGAAAGATTTCTATATGCCTGGTAGAACAACTTCTGTGGGCCATCTTAAGCACTGGTGAATAACGAACACTTTTATGCATTATATTACATCTGAAGTTCTCCACTTAACCTGATACTTAAGCTGAATTAAAATGCCTTAATACTCTCGCCTTAATATTCTTCCAAGGTTTAGCACCTGGTCCTTTTAATAAACAATAAATAGGTTATGGTTAACGTTTTTTGAAAGGTACTCAAATATGTCAAATTTATTGTTTCTAGATATACACCCCTTTGTACTGAACATTGTAAAAATAGCATAAAGTTTCCCCTTACTGCAATCCAAATTTTTGAAAGCCAGAAAATCTAATTATTATGCTTTAGCCAAACTACCTAATGCTTTCTTTATCCACAAGTAACTTTACTTCAATTTCTTGATGTTGGGTTTCATCTCACTGACTTTGGGCTTCTAAATGGGAATACTTATGTCCTCTTGGCTTCTTTGGGTCAAATCAAACTGTAGATCTAAAGTTACTCAAATACATTCAAACTACACAGATCCCTTATAAATTACTAGTATCATGGTAGGAAGGAAAAAATATAAGAAGAAAAATACATCCTAGAACTCATTATCAAAATTATTGGTGTATCGTCTATACTAGCATAGAG
>NW_016807963.1:14445-22249 GCF_001698545.2 Rhinopithecus bieti
CTGCCTGCCTCCCAGGTTCAAGCGATTCTCCTGCCTCAGCCTCCTCAGTAGCTGGGATTACAGGCACATGCCACCATGCCCAGCTAATTTTTATATTTTCAGTAGAGATGAAGTTTCACCATGTTGGTCTGGCTGGTCTTGAACTCCTGACCTTGTGATCCTCCCACCTTTGCCTCCCAAAGTGCTGGGATTACAGGTGTGAGCCACCATGCCTGGATGCTTCCAACTACTTTTCTATATGGACTTCTTTTACTCAGCAACATGTATTTAAGATTCCTCAATGTCTTTTTATGGCATGATAGTTCCTTTCTTTTTATTGCTGAATAATATTTCATTGTATGTATTTACCACAGTTTATCTATTAACCTATTGAAGGAGATTTTAGTTGCTTCCAAGTTTTGGAACCAGTGAAATGTTATAAGGAATGATGTATTTCTTTAATTTTGAATTGTTATAATAAATATCTTAGGCCAGGTGCAGTGGCTCATGCCTGTAATCCCAGCACTTTGGGAGGCTGAGGCAGGCAGATTACTTACTCCATCCTGTTCCAGCTATGGTGATTGCTGACGTGCACTTTGAATACACATGCTCTTCCAAGTTGCATACTGCACTCAATCAGACACAGGTGTGAAAGAGAGGTAGGAAAGAGGGACACGGGCCCACTTTCAGCTCTGGTTTATTCAGCTCTTATCACTGATCTGTATAAGGACTGAAATGAAATCCTCAGCTAACACTGAACTGGAAGGACCAGCCTGTGTAAGATGAAGAGATGAAAACCTGAAACGATCTTAACAGAAACAAACCACTTTTCCAAACTAAGGCGGCGGCGATAAATGTAGTTTGACACTTTAGTTTAAAAATACACAAATTTAGGCTGGGCGTGGTGGCTCACGCCTGTAATCCCAGCACTTTGGGAGGCCGAGGCGGGCGGATCACGAGGTCAGGAGTTTGAGATCAGCCTGGCCAATATGGTGAAACCCTGTCTCTACTAAAAATACAAAAATTAGCTGGGCGTGCTGGCGGGCTCCTTTACTCCCAGCTGCTCAGGAGGTTGAGGCAAAAGAATTGCTTGAACCCAGGAGGCAGGGCTGCATGAGCCGAGATCGTGCCACGGCACTCCAACCTGGGCGACAGAGTGAGACTCCGTCTCAAAACAAACAAACAAACAAAAAACCCACAAATTTAGAATAATGCCTCTGAGCCTCCGAAACAAAAGTGACCTGAGTTTACATCCCTGTGGCCTTGACAAAAGCCTGTGGTATAATGAGGTCACCTCATATCTTAGTGAGTTTGAAGGGAGTGAGCATTCCCCTTGGAAACTGGCACAAGACAAGGTGGCCCTCTCTCACTACTCCTATTAAGTATAGTACTGGAAGTTCTGGCCAGGGCAATCAGGCAAGATAAAGAAATAAAGAACATTCAAATAGTGAGAGACGCAGTCAACTATCCCTGTTTGCAGATGACATGATCATATATCTAGAAAACCCCATAGTCTCAACCCAAAAGCTTATTAAGCTGATAAGGAACTTCAGGAAAATCTAAGGATACAAAATAAATGTGCAAAAATTACTAGCATTCCTATACACAAACAAAAGTCAAGCCAAGAGCCAAATCAGGAACAAACTCCCGTTCACAACTGCAACAAAAGGAATAAAATACCTAAGAATGTAGCTAACAAGGGAGGTGAAAGGTCTCTACAAGGAGACCTACAAACCACAAACAAATGGAAAAACATTCTATGTCCATAGATAAGAAAAATAAATGTCGTTGGCCGGCGCAGTAACTCACGCCTGTAATCCCAGCACTTTGGGAGGCCAAGGCGGGCAGATCATGAGGTCAAGAGATCAAGACCATCCTGGCCAACATGGAGAAACCCCGTCTCTACTAAAAATACAAAAATTAGCTGGGCGTGGTGGTGCCCGCCTGTAGTCCCAGCTACTCGGGAGGCTGAGGCAGGAGAATCACTTGAACCCGGGAGGCAGAGGTTGCAGTGAGCTAAGATCATGCCACTGCACTCCAACCTGGCAACAGAGTGAGACTCCATCTCAAAATAGAGAAAAAAAGAGTCAATGTTGTTAAAATGGCCATACTGCCCAACGCAATTTACAGATTCAATGCTATGCCTATTAAACTATCACTGACATTCTTCACAGAACTACAAAAAACTACTTTAATATTCATATGGAACCAAATAAAAGCACGAATGGCCAAGGTAATCTTAAGCAAAAATAACAAAGCTGGAAGAATCACGCTACCCAACTTTGAGCTATGCTACAGGGCTACAGTAACCAAAATAGCATGGTACTGGTACAAAAATAGGCACATAGACCAATGGAACAGAATAGAGAACCCACAAGTAAGACCACACACCTACCACTATCTGATCTTCAACAAACCTGACAAAAGCAAGCAATGGGGAGAGTATTCCCTATTCAATAAATGGTGCTAGGATAACTGGCTAGCCATACACAGAAGATTGAAATTGAACCTCTTCCTTACACCATATAAAAAAATCAACTCGAGAAGGATTAAAGACTTAAATGTAAAACCTAAAACTATAGAAACCCTGGAAGACAACCTAGGCAATACCATTCAGAACAGTCACAGGCAAAGATTTCATGATAAAGACACCAAAAGCAATTGTCACAGAAACAAACATTGACAAACGGGATCTAATTAAACTAAAGACCTTCTGCACAGCAAAACAAACTATCAACAGAGTAAACAGACAACCTACAGATGCAAGAAAATATTTGCAAACTATGCATCTGACAAAGGTCTAATATCCAGCATCTGTAAGGAACTTAATTTACAAGAAAGAAAACAGCCCCATTAAAAAGTGGGCAAAGGACATGAACGGATACTTTGCAAAAGAAGACATACATGCGGCCAACAATCAACGAAAAACAGCTCAACATCAGTGATTATTAGAGAAACGCAAATCAAAATCACAGTGAGATGCCATCTTACACCAGTCAGAATGGTGATTTTTAAAAATAATAAAACATTATAAACTATACCTAACATTTATAGAACACTCCGCTCAACAACAGCATACACATTTTTCTAAAAGAAAATGATATCCTGAAACATTGTTCAGCAGAACTGTTACAATTTCTTTTTTAAAAACCTGAAATGTCTTCTTTTAATTGGTAATGATTTTTTTTAACTTTTATTTTAATTTCAGGGGTACATATGAAGGTTTGTTACACAGGTAGACCTTTGTCACGGGGGGGTTATTGTACAGATCATTTCATCACCCAGGTATTAAGCCTAGTACTCACTAGTTATCTTTCCTGATCTTCTCCCTCCTCCCACCCTCCACCCTTCGAGATACCAGTGTGTGTTGTTACCCTCTATGTGTCCATGTCTTCTCATCAGGATGGCTATTAAAAAGCTAAAAACCAGATGCTGGTGAAGTTGTGGAAAGGAACAATTATACACTGTTGGTGGGAGTGTAAATTAGTTCAACCATTGTGGAAGACAGTGTGGTGATTCCTCAAAGACCTAAAGACATAAATGTCTTTCAGCCCAGCAATCCCATTACTAGGCATATACCCAAAAGAATATGTATCAGTCTATCATAAAGGCACATACACACGTATGTTCACTGGAGCACTACTCGTAACAGCAAGGACATGGAATCAACCTAAATGCCCAACAATGGGAGACTGGATAAAGAAACCATGGTAGATATACACCATGGGATACTATGCAGCTATAAAAAAGAACGAGATGGTGTCCTTTGCGCAAATATGAATGGAGCTGGAAGCCATTATCCTTAGCAAACTAATACAGGAACAGAAAACCAAATACAGCATGTTCTCCTTTATAGTGGGAGCTGAATGAAGAGAGCATGTGGACACACGGAGGGCAGTATTAGGGTGGAGGATAGAAGGAGAGAGAAGATCGGAAAAATAACTAATGGGCATCAGGCTTCATACGTGGGTGATGAAATAATCTGTACAACAAACCCCCCTGACACAAGTTTACATGTGTACCAAACTGATATGAAGTGCTGGTGTGTCCAGAATTGGTGGGTTCTTGGTCTCACCAATTTCAAGAATGAAGCCGCGGACCCTTGCGGTGAGGTGTTACAGTTCTTACAGATGGTGTATCCGGAGTTTGTTCCTTCAGACGTTCAGACGTGTCTGGAGCTTTTTCCTTCTGGTGGGTTCGTGGTCTCGCTGGCTTCAGGAGTGAAGCTGCAGACCTTCCCGGTGAAGGTTACAGCTGGTAACAGCAGTGTGGACCCAAAGAGTGAGCAGCAACAAGATTCATTGCAGAGTGAAAGAACAAAGGTTCCACAAAGTGAAAGGGCACCGAGCAGATGGCCGCAGGCTGGCTCAGGCAGCCTGCTTTTATTCCCCGATCTGGTCCCACCCACATCCTGCTGATTGGTCCATTTTACAGAAAGTTGATTGGTCCACTTTACAGAGAGCTGATTGGTCTGTTTTGAGTGAGTGCTGACAGGTCCGCTTACAATCCTTGAGCTAGACACAGTCACAGAGTGCTAGTTAGCTAGATACAGAGTTAGCCAGATACAGAGTACCAATTGGTGTATTTACAAACCTTGAGCTAGACACAGAGTACTGATTGGTGTATTTACAAACCTTGAGCTAGACACAGAGTGCTGATTGGTGCACATACCATTCTCCGGCTAGATACAAAAGTTCTGCAAGTCCCCATCTGGTTCAGGACAGAGTGCTAGTCCTCCAAATCCCCACTAGGTTAGCTAGATACATGTTGGCAAACCTTGAGCTAGACACAGAGTGCTGATTGGTGCACATACCATTCTCCGGCTAGATATAAGTTCTCCAAGTCCCCATCTGGTTCAGGAGCCCAGCTGGCTTCACCCAGTGGATCCTGCACCAGGGCTGCAGGCGGAGCTGCCCGCCAGTCCCAAGCCGAGCCGCACCTGCACTCTTCAGCCCTTGGGACCGGGCGCCCCAGAGCAGGGGGCGGCGCCAGTCCGGGAGGCTCAGGCCGCGCGGGAGCCCACCGCAGCCGGAGGAGCTCAGACATGGAGGGCTGCAGGTGCGGAGCCCTGCCCCGCAGGGAGGCAGCTAGGGCCCCGCGAGACTTTGAGTGTGGCCCCGGCGGGCCGGCACTGTTGGGTGACCTGGCACAACCTCCGCAGCTGCTGGCGTGGGTGCCAAGCCCCTCACTGCCCTGGGCCGGCGGTGCCGGCCGGCCGCTCCGTGTGAAAAACTCACACCGGAACTCACACCGGCCCGGGAGCGCAGCGGGCAGCCCCGGTTCCCGCCCGCGCCTCTCCCTCCACACCTCTCCCTCCACACCTCCGCAAGCAGAGGGTGGGGGCTCCGGCCTCAGCCAGCCCAGAGAGGGACTCCTACGGTGCCGCGGCAGGCTGAAGGGCTCCTCAAGCGCCGCCACAGTGGATGCTGAGACCCAGGACGCGCTGAGAGTGAGGGCTGCTAGCACTCTGTCACCTATCACTGGGAAGGGAAGAGGGTGGTCCCTTTAAATGATAGGGAAGGGAAGAAGGGAACTGCTGCCTAGAGTAGGGCGTGGTCCCTGGCTAGGGCTCCACCCCCACGGACCTAGGTGAGGACAGGCACTTCTGCTTTCACGCCCAAGTGTAGCATTTTCCAAGACCATCCTGGCCTGCCACATCCCCATCATGGGCCTATAAAAACCAGAGACCTCAGCAAGGCAGGGACACAAGCAGCTGGACATTATGAGGAACGCATCGGCAGACACAAGCGGCTGGTCATCAAAAGCACACTGGCAGAAGAGCAGGCCAACAGACACCACAGAAGGCCATCAGGCCATACCAGAGGAACAACAGCAGAGTTGGGCCGGAGCTGTTGGAGAAGAGTCCCGCCCCTGAGCAGCCTGACTCCAGGGGAAAACCATCTCCCTTCTGACTCCCCTATCTGCTGAGAGCTACTTTTACTCAGTAAAAGCTCGCACTCATTCTCCAAGCCCACATGTGATTTGATTTTTCTGGTACACCAAGGCAAGAAGCCCCCAGATGCAGAAATAGCTGTGTCCTTGTGATAAGGAAAGGGCTCTAATTGAGCTGAGTAACACAGGCCACCTATAGATGGCCAACTAAAAGAGCACCCTGTAACACATGCCCCTGGGGCCTCAGCTGTAAACATTCAACCCTAGAGACTGCCATGGGGTTGAAGCCCGGCAGCCTATCTGTATGCTCCCCTAGAGGTTTCCCCACAGCCTGTGTGTATGCTCCCCTAGAGGTCTGAGCAGCAGGGCACTGAAGGTAACCACGCCCTCATCACATGCCCTGCAAGGGGGACAAGGGAACGTCTCCCGTTTCAAAACCTACACATGTATCTCTGAACTTAAAAAGAAAGTGCTAATCTACCCATTCACTCTGCTCAGAGTACCAGGAGTGAGAGTTCCCTGCTGTATAGAATTTTTTTACTTTAAAATACAAGCGTAGCAACTTTTTTGACACCTTAGCACCAGGCAATAAGAGGAAGTGCTTACTCCAGCATGGTGGAGACAGACTCAGGATGTGGCACAGTTTGGCCTCTCAAGGGCCAGGAATAAGATCAGGTCCCCAAACTTCTCCACTGGTGAACAGAGGTGGCCCCTACGGGATAGAAACATTTGACTCTTGAGGGCAACAAAGAGGCCTCTGTGAGAAAAAGCCTTCCCTAATTCCCCGATCCTACACCATGAAGAGGTAGTGAAAGCTGTGAGGCATTTGTGGTGGCCCCACAGGCTTTTATCTCAGCTCATGTTTCCAAGGTTGGCAGAGTTGCAAACTGTGTAACATAAGAGATTTTTAGCTAGAACACCAGGAAAAGGTACCCCTGGGAACAAGAGTATGGGTGGAGGATCACAGGAGAAACAAATTTTTTTGCTTGTGTTTACAAAGTTCTGGGCTCATTTCTTAGCTGGGCATGCACAAAACAAACTTGAATAAGCAGAACAAATGCCTTAAGGATTGAATTATGTATGATGTAGACTATTGCCTACATCCCAGACTAGCACCTGGGAGGCGCACAGGTAGGCCAAACTAGAACATCCTTGCAAAACCTTGAAAAATGAAACTAAATAGTAGGCATTGTTTTTGAGAAAATTGTTCTTCAGGGTCTTTTTGTTAAGGGCATTGTACGGGAGCCATTACTCTTAAATGGGTGACTGCATATAATGTTTTTGCTAAGACAGCTATTGCTAAGGGTGCTGTTGCTATAGCCATTGTTAAGGAAAGTAGTGTTGTTAAGGGTTTGTTGCTGGGGGCAATGTCATTAAGACATTTTTGCTAAGACCGTAAGTCCAAGGAAGTTTTAACTAAGGAATTTACTTGTTAAGGTTGTTGTGGCAAGAATTGTTGCTAAGGATGCTATTGCCGATAGCCTGATTTTATTGATCACTCTTGTACAGTTGCTATGGCCACTGTTGCTAAGGGCAAGATTGCTCTGGCACTTGCTCATCACTGTTACAAATAATTTTATTTATTTATTTATTTATTTATTTAGAGACGGAGTCTGGCTCTGCCGCCCAGGCTGGAGTGCAGTGGCGCAATCTCGGCTCACTGCAAGCTCCGCCTCCCGGGTTCACGCCATTCTCCTGCCTCAGCCTCCCAAGTAGCTGGGACTACAGGTGCCCGCCACCACATCCGGCTAATTTTTTGTATTTTTAGTAGAGACGGGGTTTCACCATGTTAGCCAGGATGGTCTCAATCTCCTGACCTTGTGATCTGCCCGCCTTGGCCTCCCAAAGTGCTGGGATTACAGGCGTGAGCCACTGCACTTGGCCACAAAGAGTATTATTGATAAGCTAGCTCTTGCTTTTTTTTTTTTTTTTA
>NW_016807963.1:24163-28824 GCF_001698545.2 Rhinopithecus bieti
TTTTTTTTTTTTTTTTTTTTTGGTAGAGACAGCATCTCTCTCTATTGCCCAGACTGACCTCAAACTGCTGGCCTCAAGCAATCTTCCTGCCTCAACCTTTCAAAGTGCTGGGATTACAGGCATTATTGTCACCATGTGTGGTCAAGATTGTCATTCTTAAAGGCATTGATATTAAAAGGTTATTGAAGAGTAAGGTTTTGCTATGGGTGCTGTTAGTAAGTGTCTGTTGCTAAGAAAGCTATTGTTGAGAGCATTTTTGATAAGGGTATTATTGGGAAGGTTATTGTTCTTAAGGGTATTGCTATGGTTTGGATGTTTGTCCCATCTAAACCTCGTGTTGAAATTTCATCCCCAGTGTTGGAGATGGGGCCTAATGGGAGGTGTTTGGGTCATATGACCAAACCCCATATTAACAGATTTATCCCCTTCTCTGAGGCTGAGTGAGTCTTCTATCAGTTCTTGCCAGAGCTGGTTGTTAAAAAGAGCTTGAGACCTTCTGCTCTCTCTCTCTCTCTGTTTCTCTGTCTCTCTCTCTCTCGTCATGTGAGCCCTGCACACAGCAGCTCCCTTTCATCTTCTGCCATGAGTGGAAGCTGCCTGAGGCCCTCGCCTGACACAGATGTCCAATCTTGAACTTCCCAGCCATCTGAATTGAGAACCAAGTAAATGGTTTTCCTTTATAAATTACCCATCCTCAGGTATTTATTTTGAGCAACACAAAATGGTATAAGGCAGGTATTGATGTCAAAAAAAGTTTTGTAAGGGCATTGTTCTTTAAGGCCTTGAAGTTATTGTGCAAAGAAAGTTTTGCTAAGGGTGTTATTGCTAGGACCAGTGTTTCGAAGGAAACTATTGCTAAAAGCATTTTTTTCTCAGAGCATTATTCCTAAGGACTTAATTGCTAAGAGAATAGTTAGTAATAATATTTTTGCCAAGATTGTTGTGGCTAAGGAACTCATTGCTGAGGGTCTTTTGTTAAGGATCCTGTTCTTAAAGGCATTTTTTTTTTGACAGGGTCTCACTCTGTCACCCAAGCTGGAGTGCAATTGCATGATCACAGCTCACTGCAGGCTTGAACTCCTGTGCTCAAAGGGATCCTCCTGCCTCAGTCTCCAAAGCAACTGGGACAACACACACACACCACCATGCCTGGTGTAGAGACTGTTCTCATGTTGCTAATACAGACATACTCAAGACTGGGTAAATTTTAAAGGAAAGACATTTAATTGACTCACAGTCCCCACGGCTGAAGAGGCCTCACAGTCGTGGCGGAAGGCAAAAGAGGAGCAAAGTCACATCTTACATGGTGGCAGGCAAGAGAGCTTGTGCAAGGGAACTCCCCTTTATAAAACCATCAGATTTCATGAGACTTATTCACGATCATGAGAACAGCATGGGAAAGACCTGCCCCCAGGATTCGATTACCTCCCATTGGGTCCCTCCAATAACACATGGGAATTATGGGAGCTACAATTCAAGATGAGATTTGGGTGGGGATACCGCCAAACCATATCACCTAGCTAGCTTTTTAATTTGTTTTTTTTTTTGTAGAGATGAGATCTCACTACATTGCCCAACCTGGTCTTGAACCCCTGGTCTAAAGCAATCCTCCCGCTCCCACTCTCAAAGTGCTGGAATTATAGGCATGAACCACTGCACCCAGCCAAGGGCATTGATGTTAATGTTGTTGTTGGACATTAACATCATGTCTTTTTTTTGCTAAAGGTGCTGTTACTAAGAACATTGTGGTCGTGGCCACCACTGTAGAGGCTACCGTTGCCAAGATCATTGATGCTAAAGGGGTTATTCCTGAGGAAAGAGTGTTGAATTTAAGGAAATTGTTGATATGGGCTATTTTCTTAGGGTCACTGTTCTTAAAGGTCTTGATAGTAAGAGTGTTGAAAATAAAAAAGATTTTGCTATGAGTGATGTTTCTAAGTGTGTTGTTGCTAAGAGCCAATTGCTAAGGGTACTCTTGCTAATTACATTGTTAATAAGGACATTGCGGTGAAAAGTGCTGCTCACAGAGTTGTTGCTAATAGTGCTGTAGTTCTAAGGACAGTGCTGATACAGCACCAATGCTAAGGGCCTGGTTGTTCACGGCATTTTTGTTAAAGGCAGTTATAATAATGAGGTTGTTTTTAAAGTGTTGATGCCAAGAGTATTGCTTCTGAAGATATTTTTGCTAAGCATGCTGTTGCTGATGGCCTTGTTTTATAGCCACTGTTTCTATGGGAATTGATACTAAAGGTGTTGTTGCTTAGGGCATTGTTGCTATGGTTGGTAGCCAAGGAAGGTTTTGCTAAATTGGCTTTTTTCCAAGGGTGCTGAGCTNTGTGGCCACCACTGTCGAGGCTACTGTTGCCAAGATCATTGATGCTAAAGGGGTTATTCCTGAGGAAAGAGTGTTGAATTTAAGGAAATTGTTAATATGGGCTATTTTCTTAGGGTCAGTGTTCTTAGAGGTCTTGATAGTAAGAGTGTTGAAAATAAAGAAGATTGGCCGGGCGTGGTGGCTCAAGCCTGTAATCCCAGCACTTTGGGAGGCCGAGACGGGCGATTCATGAGGTCAGGAGATCGAGACCATCCTGGCTAACACGGTGAAACCCCGTCTCTACTAAAAATACAAAAAAAAAACTAGCCGGGCGAGGTGGCGGGCGCCTGTAATCCCAGTTACTCAGGAGGCTGAGGCAGGAGAATGGGGTAAACCCGGGAGGCGGAGCTTGCAGTGAGCTGAGATCCGGCCACTGCACTCCAGCCTGGGCAACACAGCCAGACTCTGTCTCAAAAAAAAAAAAAGAAAAGAAAAGAAAAAAGATTTTGCTATGAGTGATGTTTCTAAGTGTGTTGTTGCTAAGAGCCAATTGCTAAGGGTACTCTTGCTAATTACATTGTTAATAAGGACATTGCCATGAATAGTGCTGCTCACAGAGTTGTTGCTAATAGTGCTGTAGTTCTAAGGACAGTGCTTATACCGCACCAATGCTAAGGGCCTGGTTGTTCACGGCATTTTCGTTAAAGGCAGTTACAATAATGAGGTTGTTTTTAAGGTGTTGATGCCAAGAGTATTGCTTCTAAAGATACTTTTGCTAAGCATGCTGTTGTTGATGGCCTTGTAAAGCCACTGTTTCTATGGGAATTGATACTAAAGGTGTTGTTGCTTAGGGCATTGTTGCTATGGTTGGTAGCCAAGGAAGTTTTTGCTAAACTGGCTTTTTTCCAAGGGTGCTGAGCTAAGGCAAAGGTTGTTAAGTATTGTAAGGAAAATATGATTATGAATATCATTGTTAAGGCCATTGCCTATAAGAGCTGCTAAAGGACATTGTGAGTAAGGAGATTTATATCAAGCACATTGTCACTGAGGACATTGCTGCTAGATGTGTTGTTGATGTGGCCTATTGTTGCTAAGGATATTGTCACTATGACAATGATATTAGGGGCGTTGTAGCTAAGGACATTGACATTAAGGCTCTGTTACTAACACTCATTGTTGCTAAGGGTATTTTTGCTAAGGATGTTGATGTTAAGTACATTTTTGCTAGAGCATTCTTGTTCGGTGTGTTGTTGCTAAAGGGCTAGTTGCTAGAAGCACTTTTCCTAGAATAATTGTTGCAAAAAGCATTCATGCTAAAATGTTGGTCCTAAGACCACTGTTANCGTGGCCACCACTGTAGAGGCTACCGTTGCCAAGATCATTGATGCTAAAGGGGTTATTCCTGAGGAAAGAGTGTTGAATTTAAGGAAATTGTTGATATGGGCTATTTTCTTAGGGTCACTGTTCTTAAAGGTCTTGATAGTAAGAGTGTTGAAAATAAAAAAGATTTTGCTATGAGTGATGTTTCTAAGTGTGTTGTTGCTAAGAGCCAATTGCTAAGGGTACTCTTGCTAATTACATTGTTAATAAGGACATTGCGGTGAAAAGTGCTGCTCACAGAGTTGTTGCTAATAGTGCTGTAGTTCTAAGGACAGTGCTGATACAGCACCAATGCTAAGGGCCTGGTTGTTCACGGCATTTTGTTAAAGGCAGTTATAATAATGAGGTTGTTTTAAAGTGTTGATGCCAAGAGTATTGCTTCTGAAGATATTTTGCTAAGCATGCTGTTGCTGATGGCCTTGTTTTATAGCCACTGTTTCTATGGGAATTGATACTAAAGGTGTTGTTGCTTAGGGCATTGTTGCTATGGTTGGTAGCCAAGGAAGGTTTTGCTAAATTGGCTTTTTTCCAAGGGTGCTGAGCTAAGGCAAAGGTTGTTAAGTATTGTTATAAGGAAAATATTATTATGAATATTATTGTTAAGGCCATTGCCTATAAGAGCTGCTAAAGGACATTGTGAGTAAGGAGATTTATATTAAGCACATTGTCACTGAGGACATTGCTGCTAGGTGTGTTGTTGATGTGGCCTATTGTTGCTAAGGATATTGTCACTATGACAATGATATTAGGGGCGTTGTAGCTGAGGACATTGACATTAAGGCTCTGTTACTAAGACTCATTGTTGCTAAGGGTATTTTTGCTAAGCATGTTGTTGTTAAGTACATTTTTGCTAGAGCATTCTTGTTCGGTGTGTTGTTGCTAAAGGGCTAGTTGCTAGAAGCACTTTTCCTAGAATAATTGTTGCAAAAAGTATTCATGCTAAAATGTTGGTCCTAAGACCACTGTT
>NW_016807964.1:0-647 GCF_001698545.2 Rhinopithecus bieti
CCGGTTTTGTCTGGTTTGATCCAGTTTGATCCGGTCCGATCCGGTTTCATCTGGTTTGATCCGGTTTGATCCGGTATGGACTGGCTTGATCCGGTTTGATCCGGTCCGATCCGGTTTGATCCGGTTTGATCCGGTCTAGTCAGATTGGATCCGGTGTGATCCGATTTGATCAGGTCTGGTCTGGTCTGATCCAGTTTGATCCGGTTTGATCCGGTCTGATCCGGTTTGATGTGATTTGGTCTGGTCTTGTCTGGTTTGCTCTGGTCTGGTATGGTTTGATCCGGTCTGGTATGGTTTTGTCCGGTTTGATCTGGTCTGGTCCGGTCTGGTCTGGTTTATTCCAGTCTGGTCTGGTTTGATCTGGTTTCATCTGGTCTGGTCTAGTTTGATCTGGTCTGGTGCGGTCTGGTCTTCTTTGTTCCGTACTGGTCTGGTCTGGTCTGGTTTGATCTCGTTTGATCTGGTCTGGTCTGGTTTGATACGGTCTGGTCACCCTGCCAGGTGGCTCCCAATAGCTGGGGGGGGAAAGGGGGCGGCTATTGGTCCCCACCTCGCGGGGGGTGAGGGCAACCCCCTGCCAGGTGGCTCCCAATAGCCGAGGGGGGGAGAGGGGGGCGGCTATTGTTCCCCACCTCGCGAGGGGTGAG
>NW_016807965.1:0-2592 GCF_001698545.2 Rhinopithecus bieti
CGATAAACTGGATAGAATTTACGTGATATAGAAAGAAAATACTGTCATATTGTTGTATACTTTCTTGACTAATAACATGCCTAGTTCTTTTTTTATGGAGTACCCTAAGGTATATTTCTTACCACATCATAGAAAGTATGATTTTGGGCAATAAAATACAACAAATCTGTAAAAAAAATAAAAAATAAAAAATAAATAAATAATACAGTGTGATAACTCTGGAAAAAAAAAAAACAAAAAATTAGCCGGGCGTGGTGGCGGGCCCCTGTAGTCCCAGCTACTTGGCAGGCTGAGGCAGAAGAATGGGGTGAACCCGGGAGGCAGAGCTTGCAGTGAGCCGAGATCGCGCCACTGCACTCCAACCTGGGAGACAGCAAGACTCCCATCTCAACAAACAAACAAACAAACAAAAAGAACAAAACACAAAACGATTATTTCAGATGTCTTTACTTATCCCAAAAGCCAATGACTTCTGTACGATTCCACCGCACTCCCTGACCAACCCAATTCTATATCCTGTAAAGAATATAACCTTGTGTCTATATCATTTACAAAAATGTCCTTCATCATCTATAACCCATCTATATCCTTCTCCCTAACCACTTATTTATAATTGTAAGAGCAACATTTGCTAAAGAGTCTCTTTAATACTAAGAAATTATAGGCAAATCTTGAATCTCAAGATAATGTTATATGACATATGATCTTTCTCACTTATGTTCTCACCACTCTTTAGAAGAAATCACAGGCCAGTGTGTTCACAATCCACATACATGAACAGCATTACTTTGTCAGTATCTTTCCAAAACAAGTCAACTGCCTTGCATATGAATAAGACCTGTAGTAAATATCTGATGATAAATTCGCTTCCAACTTTTAAATGGCATGGGTCAGATCTCCAGACCTTTAAGATTATTCTATTTTCATTCAACAGTATTTATCAGTCACCTAATGCCAAGGCACTTTCTAAAATACCACAAAGGCAAAATCCCTGCCTGGAAGTTACATACATCCTATTAAGTACTACTGTGAGCCAACTAAATAAAGAATAATATTGCTGACATTTCAATAAGAAAGAAATAGAAAGTTGTGATAAACAATGGGGAGAGAAGAGAAGAAGAAAACTTTGGGTGGTCATGTCAGAAAAAATAACTCGCTTTAGGAGTCAAGACAGGCTGTTTGAGAATAGAGATTGTAACTTAAGTATTCATTTTTGTATCCCTATAGCCTCGCACAGAAAGAACCTGGCATATCCAAGAAATGCTCAAGAAACATTTGCTGAATGAACCTAAAAACTGAAGTATGCCTATCATAGCAAGACAGTAAAGTCCAAAAAAATCAGGTATGTTGGACAGCCAACATAATGAAAGTAACAGCATCTTTTCTAAGAGCAGCAGCTCCTTACCTGTTGTTGTACTGGTACTTGCTGTACCACCTGTGTAGGCACTGCTGCTTGACTAGCCACCGAAGTTTGTAAGGTCACTGTCGAGCCTGTGTCTGACCCAGTCTCTGATGTCTGCATGATGGTCTCTGAAACAGATTAAAATGAAATTAAAGTTTAAAATGTTACTCCTCCATGACTAACTTCCTTACAATTGTTCTTAAAATCCTATACTATAACTAACTTTTAACTCTTATACCTCTTATCCCAACATACTACCATGACAGTCCATGCACATATGTGTATAGTCATTTTGACCACTTAATAAATACAGAAAATTACTAATCCACATTCTTTAAAAAAATTCCCATTAGCACCTCTTATCCTGAGACTATCTGGGTTAAATTTCATTGAAAGCTACCTTCTATCTCATCTGTTATAAATTGTTTAAATACCTTTATAAACTATCATCCAAAATTATGTCAAAATGCTCTTATAAGCCAATAAGCCACCTGGGAGAGCATATCAGAAGATAAAACTCCCAGTAAGCCACCTGGGAGAGCATATCAGAAGATAAAAGACAGAGATTTGGAAATTGGCCTTCTATGGACTATATTCGACTCCCCATTCCGGTTTTGTTTGATGTAAATGTCATGAATTCTACTTTCTAGACACTTTTATAGGCTGTCAGGATGTCACCAGAGCATAATTTAGAGTAAATTATTTCTAAGGTCCTTTCCAACTTAAAACAAACAGAGAGTCAAATCATGAGTGAATTCCATTCACAATTGCTTCAAAGAGAATAAAATACCTAGGAATCCAACTTAAAGGGATGTGAAGGACCTCTTCAAGGAGAACTATAAACCACTGCTCAGTGAAATAAAAGAGGATACAAACAAATGGAAGAACATACCATGCTCATGGATAGGAAGAATCAATATCGTGAAAATGTCCATACTGCCCAAGGTAATTTATAGATTCAATGCCATCCCCATCAAGCTACCAATGACTTTCTTCACATTATTGGAAAAAACTACTTTAAAGTTCATATGGAACCAAAAAAGAGCCCGCATTGCTAAGTCAATCCTAAGCCAAAAGAACAAAGCTGGAGGCATCACATTATGTGACTTCAAACTATACTACAAGGCTACAGTAACCAAAACAGCATAGTACTGGTACCAAAACAGAGATATAGACCAATGGAACAGAAC
>NW_016807965.1:5187-37430 GCF_001698545.2 Rhinopithecus bieti
GGGGGGGGTGGTAGGGGGAGTGGGGAAGAAAGCAAAAGCCAGAGTCCTTTGATTTATTATATATTTATATGCCATTTGTGCCATAGCAGAGGAACTATTAGTAAGAGTGAGGCAATGCTTTTCTGGAAAGAATAAGGAATGAACCAGACATTAGATATCATCTTCTGTGAGGTGTTTTTCAGTCTCTGTTGCCAACTCCAAGATGGCCGGTGGCCTCTGTCAGTTTAGTGTACAGATGGGGAAGACAGCATTGCCAGCTATAGCTTCTCCTTTAAGCTGTTCAATTAAGAGTAGATGAGTTTCTTACAATGATGTCACTTGCACTAAATCTGCCTATTCCCCCCAAGCTGGATGGGAATGTTCCAGAGGCTAACTTGTTTGTACTTACATTGTATTACAGACTAGTCTGCATACTTTTTTGGTAAATGATCCATACTTTGACATCTACTGTTTTAGATCAAACACATGCAAGAATGTAAAGAAAAGTTCTCTTTAAAAATTAAAACTACCTTTAAAGTAATGCTTAACAACTCCCAATAAGCCTCCTGGGAGAGCATATCAGAAGATAAAAGACATAGATTTGGAAATTGGCCTTCTATGGACTATATTCGACTCCCCACTCGGGTTTTGTTTGACTCAGAGTGATTACAAAATTCTTAATTGCTAACATTTGAAAATCAGAAAACTTTGCACTAGAAAACAAATTTCCAGGCTGGGCACAGTGCCTCAAGTCTGTAATCCCAACACTTTGGGAGGCCAAGGTGGATGAATCACCTGAGGTCAGGAGTTCAAGACCACCCTGGCCAATATGGTGAAGCCCCATTTCTACTTAAAAAAAAAAAAAAATTAGCTGGGCGTGGTGGTGGGCGCCTGTAATCCGAGCTACTACAGAGGCTGTGACAGGAGAATCCCTTGATCTCAGCAGTGAGCTGAGATCACGCCACTGCACTCCAGCCTGGGTGACAAGAGCAAAACTTCGTCTCAAAACAAAACAAAACAAAAAAATTTCCAGAATTTCTTGAAATATCTGAAAGTTTTAAAGACGTAAGCACATATTATGTGTTCTATAGGCAAATTATTTAAATGGCTATACTCTTTTCAATTGACTGGCCTCTACAGGAATTTGAGTTTGCGACTCTTTTGAGGGTAATCAGAAATCTATTTCTACAAATAAAGATTGAAAGTAGAAAACTGCTTTTTGAGGGGGCCAGGCGCGGTGGCTCTTGCCTGTAATCCCAGTACTTTGGGAGGCCAAGGGGAGCGGATCACGAGGTCAGGAGCTTGAGACCAGCCTGAACAACATGGTGAAACCTCGTCTCTACTAAAATACAAAAATCAGCCAGGCGTGGGGGCGCACACCTGTAACCCCAGTTACTCAGGAGGCTGAGGCAGGAGAATCGCTTGAACCTAGGAGGAGGAGGTTGATTTGAGCCGAGATCGTGCCACTGCACTCTAGCCTGGAAGACAGAGAGACTCTCAAAAAAAAAAAAAAAAGAAAGAAAGAAAATTGCTTTTCGGGTTTAAAACAATATTGATGACATTTATACTAATTTTACACAGAAAAGTAATATCCAAGCTTAGACCATTTTACTGCTAGAAATGTATCACTAGATTAAAACTATGATTTTCCTCATTTAAAAAATGAGTTAACTGAGGCCCAGAGATGTTACATCACCTACCCAAGGCCATACAGACACTGCACAAAGAGAAGTAAAGAAAGGCAAACTGATGAATTTTTAGAATGAGATGGGGAAAAAAGAAAAAGTTGCAAACTATTTAATAGGAGGAATCTTCATAGAATAGAGTGGGGGAAATAAGATAGGTAAAAAATCAATGGTTGTAAAACATAAAGCTAGCGGAGTCATACAGAACTTTCCATCTAGCCTCCAGCTGTATCTATAAACCACATCCAAACTGTTACATAAAGCCTAGTCCTGCACAACCAAGTATCACATCAAGTATCAACCAAGTCCTAGCACATGTTCTGTTTATTCCCAAATGACTGCTCATAGGTCTGATCGACTTGGTTCCTGGATTATAGGGTCATGCCAGTTGATAAAAACTTAGCCTCTCTTTCGTGTCTCTCCATTTTCCTTCATAGACACAATTTCATTTTCCTCTGATTTCACTATCTTCGGCCTTGACAGAGAAGCTCTCTTTGCCATGCTTTATGACATTAGAGGGTATCAATCATATCCGTTCCTCAGATTGACTGAAAAGATCATAATTTGGCCTCTCATTTAATAGGTCTTTTCCTGGTACCAGGCACTACACTAAGTGCTTTAAATATATTTTCTAGTTCAATCTTCAGAAGAATCCCCTGATGGAGGTGTTATCCCCACTTAACAAATAAAGAAACTGAGGCACAAATGGATTAAATAACTTGCCAAAAGCCACACAACTAGTAAGAGAAAAAGCCTGAATTCACTTGATGTCTGTCTGACTCTAAAGCACATGATGTCAACCAGTACATAAACTGCTTTGCAATATCATGATGCTAGGGTTTCCAAAGAAAAGCTAGAGACTGTTGGTCTAGACAGCAATCTTTGGGGTTCTCAATCGTTATTACATGATTTACACTTCCAACAACAATAGAAAGACATCCCCTCTTTCTGACACCAAAGTTAGGAAGTATTTCTTCTCTTTCAACTGAGGCATACAACCCAATGAATATGTATCTTTCCAGAGGCATTTTTAGTGATTAATTCTGAAGACCTGATAAAAACAGCAGATCAGTTAGAACGTTAAAGCATGTTTGAGGAGTACAACCCTCCTGCCAAATTCTGCTAAACAGATCATTGAAGCCCACTGACACATTCATAGTATTCTGGTAGGTTTCCATCATTTCTGCAAAGTAAGGATCATCACAGGAGAGCAGTGTCCTAGCATGCTCCATTTTAGGTTTTGTTTTATTCCCAGCATAATCGCTTATGAGTACATCTGAGGTGTTCCCATTCATCCAGCAGTAGTTTCTGGTGTTTTGTTTATGTTTGGGAGTAATTTGGTTAGTTTACTTTCTTCACAGCCTTCTTTCAAGTGATATTTGTTTATCAGTCACAAATGCCGTCACATTAATCCATTTTGATAAGCTAAATAAACCCCTGCAGTTTGTCAATGATGCAGCCCATATGTAAATGAGTTGTATATTCTTACAACAGGAGAGACATGCACAATTTCAGTCTAGTCATTCTTGCCTAATGTGGCTGTCAGGTGTGTCATGAGCAACAGATGCTTGTTTGACAAAGGACCTTTTTATTCTGGCTAATTAAGCAGTTGGACACACCCGCCTGTTAACGGTTCTGCTTTGTACAGCCAGCTCTGACTGAATCATTTGAATCTATAGCTAAATAGGCCACATTTTGAAAGAAGGCTAATTAACCCCTAGAAGAAGGAAAAGATATTGCAAAAACCCAGCTGCTGAATGGAACAAGATTAGCATTTCTTCAACCTGATGGGTAAAACCTAGGCAAAGCAAATGTGTTTGGAACAAACATGCATTATTGCAAGTTTTAAGGCATTCGAATGTTCTTTGTGGAACTTCCTGAACATTATTTAATACACTCAAATTCACAGTTGGATTCCTTTTATCACTCACAATGTACATGCCAGATTAAATGGATTAATAGTCTGACCTAATCAATTACTTATCAAACACAACTATGTTACTGGGCTAGCTTAAAATAGGTAGTATCCACCTAATTTTATTGGGGTCTTTCATCCTGAAATAACTTGCTCTCCTAAAGAGCAAAGTGTGCAAAGTTTGGTTCCACTACACTTACTGTATTATTTTTAACACTGAGGAATGTAACAGGTTTTAATTCAGTATAGAAGACAAAGACCTGTAATTTAATTTTCAAGCTCAACAGAGAATTTCCTTCCTTTTTCCTGAGCATAGAAAGACAAAAGATGCTAGCTCCTATTCCTACTTGAACCAAATTAGGCAAAATTATTATGATAGTTACTTAATGGGTATAGTGAAAATAAACGACATCTAAAATGTGACCATATTCAAGAATAACTTATTTACAAGAGCATTAGAAACCTGGCTCAACATAAGATCATAGAAACACCATTTACGGAAAAAAACAAATGTTTTGCAGGTGAAAATTACTATTTTTAAAACATAGAACAAGGAGTTTAACATTGGTGTGTTGGTGTGCTTTTACATAAAGACCCAAAATTATTGTAATTGAAGTTCTGCGGCATAACACTTTTATTACTAATGCTCTGATTCAGCATCAGCATTCCTAAATAAAAGCTGGAAAATAATAGTAGCATATATAGTGTCTATAGCAATTAAGATTTCTATTAAAATTAAGACAACTAAAATGAACAATGCTTTTGGGGAGGAAATTACTGACATTTAACATAAATTTAGTACAAAATGTACAAAATTCTGACTATTCTGGAGTAGATAATGAACAATATTAAGATAAATGTAACAACAAAAAAAAACCTAAGGACATTAGACAACTTCAAGAAAGACAATGTACAATGATGAGGCATAGTAGAAATTATCAATGCATATATATGTTTCACATATATAAGTATTTCAAACATGTTTAGTCACGTGCTACATTTAGATATATGTTTAAATAGTCATGTATTAAATTTAGTTTCTTAAAACTCTGGAAAAAAACATATTGAGCTGATTACTTCACCTACAAATATAAAACACTTGGCTTTCTTCCACCTTCACCCAGTACAAACGAAAAAACTAGTTGAACTACAAACTGTAGTCAAACACCAACCCTTCTTTATATAAAACACATCCTTGTGAAAATTTAATCATTGTAAAACACAGGGCTTTATCAAATCAATAAATCAAGTAAATGAGGAATGTAAAAAGAAAATTCATGATTTTCTGTATTATAAAAATGCTGCCTCTTTATTTAGGTTTGATGTTGTAATCCTCATGACTGTGTACAATAAATCTTTGTACTAAACTGATCTGTAGAAAAATGATGGAATGATAATAGTGTAGACTGTTCAGCAGTCATCTTCCTGTGATAACTGATGACAGTGATTAATGTTGAAGATGATTAATCAGCACACTGGTAACATATACAGGCTGCCTGGGTAACTTTTTTCACTTTTCAAAGGTTTCCTCTTAACTAATTCTTTCCTTGACTCAGAATAGATTATGAAAAACTATTACTTAAAGAGAGAAATGAAATTACTGTAATTTTTATCTTAAAGAACTAATTACCAAAAACTAAAATAAAACAATCCCCTTAACACTGAAGCCAAAGTGCTAGAAAGACATACAGGACAGGAGCAAAGGGAGGCAAAGATTAGCTTAAAAGGCAGCATTATTTACAGAGCCACAAAAGAAACGAGCAGGTAATACTGCACCAAACAGCGTTTCCTTTAGATTTTATAGGGAGTGACAGCCAGAACAGAAATTCTTAATTTTCTTCACATCAGAAAAGACTCCAATGACAGTGTTCCTCTTAGATTATCTTGCCTACACAAGAATTTTTTTTCCTCTCATCTCTTTTTCTTTTTATAAAAGTGCAGAATAGAGTCTTTTGCAGTTGCTAACTATTCTGACAGGCTCAAAGAGATCAACACATCTAAAAGAGGAAAATAATACTGTATAATAACATTGCTAATAATGGAAACAATATACTCCATTTTAAATGTACAATATCTTAAAGAACAGAATTCTCATTACTGCCATTTTCTGGCAAATGTAGTGAACATGGGTGTAGGTGGACCTCAAAAAAACCTCTATATATTCATATACACATAAATTCTGAAAACACTTGCTGTAAAACATAATGCTATTAAATTTTTACATTGATTTTCATTATACGTATATACACTTGGAATAAAGACTTGGCCAAAGGATAAAATGTAAACAGATTAAACACTATAGCCAATTCTGTAAATTCAGATACTTAACAGAAAAATTATTTCTCTGTAAAAATCAGTAAAATTTGAAATAAGTCATCTATACTGAATTACAAACAGTTCCACTGGTACTTATCTATGGGAACTGGTGATGCACTCCGTGGATGGCTGTCTTTCCAATTTGGTATGAAGCATTTTCTTGCCTTCAGAAACAAGAATTCCTTTAAAATCTCATTACTGTATAGCTACATCGTCTAAAGTTGGTTATCCTAGGCTATCTCATAAATCATGAGTTAATATCCCTAACTGGGTTTATTATAATGCTCAAAATCAACTGTAAATTCTTTACAAAAATATAGTTGTCATTATATAACATTTTAGATAAGTGTGAAATTTCATATAATAAGTGTCATTGTCATCTCTCTCATTATACTTTGGTGGTCTTCCATAGAGACTAAAATGGGGAAAAAACTCTTCTTTTATCCTTGATAATACATTAATTATAACATCCCAATCACTACTTTCATGACCAAACTTGTTCAGAGGAGTTATCTACAGTCACTGTCTTCATTTCTGCCCATTCTACTCAACTGCTGACACCTTGTTATTTAGTTTCTGCCATATCCCTCCAAGAGAAGATCATCTTTTCCAAAGTCACTAAGGAACAATCTTTTAATCTGCAAATTCTATGACCTTTTCTTATTTTTGACACTCATTGTACTATCAAATTACACTTGAAATTAATGACAATCTCTTTTATCAAAAAGCTCTTCCTCCTTGCCTTCCAAGACATTCAATTTTTCTGATTTTCTTCCTACCTGTCTGGCCAGTCTTTCTATTTGCCTCAGAAGTTTAATTTCTTCCCTTTGAACAGGAAAAAAAAAAAAAAAAAAGAGTTGAGCTGGGGTTTCTTCTGCTCTCTCAACACTCTGTTTTAAAAAGTTTGGTCACTAATAACTATTATTTGTATATGAATAATTCCCAAATCTGTAACTCTATCAATAATCCTTCCTTCTATTGAGCTACAGTTCTATATTTTTAACTACTCATTGAATCTTTTTAAATACCCTCTCATCATTACTAGTCCACCTGTTTACATGAAATCATCAAAATTCGATTTAGATTTTCATCTTTTCTGTTAAACTTCCTGCCAATAACTGCTGTTACATGCCTTGGGGGATACACAGTCTGCCCTCAATGAATTCAAATTCTACTGACAGCATAAGATAAAAGTGGTCATCTTGGGATCCAGTCATCTTGGCATCCTTTTTTCTCAAAGAAGCCTAAAAGTAAGAACCAGATTTCTTTTTTTTTCTCATCTTCCAAATTTAATAAATTACTGAGTCTGCTTCCTAATTATGTATCAAAAATATACCCACATTATCTATATCTCGCCACACAGATCCCTAGAGTTCAGGCCACTACCTACAATAGGTTCTTAGTGCCCTCAGGATAAACTGCAAACCCTTAACAAGGCTTAGGAGGCTCTTTAGAATATAGCCCCTGCCTGCTGTCTTCCCAAGAGTATATACAATCCAGCCTTATGGAACTACCCACAGTTCCCCCACCCTGGGGCATTTGGTTTTATGTCTTGTTTTGTTTTTGTGAGACAAGGTCTCACTCTGATGCCCAGGCTGCAGTGCAGTGGCAGAAACTTGGCTCACTCTGCAGCCTCGACCTCCCAGGCCCTGGTGATCCTCCCATCTCAGCCTCCTGAGTAGCTGGGACCACGTGCACGTGCCACCACACCTGGCAACTAATTTTTTGGATTTTTTTGTAGAGACAGGGTTTCACCATGTTGCCCAGCCTAGTCTAAAAGTCCTGGATTCAAGCAATCCACCTGCCTCAGCCTCCCAAAATGCTGGAATTACAGGCATGAGCCACTGACCCGGCCAACCCTGGGGACATTTGAACAGGTATTTTCTTCTGCTTGAAACAATCTTTCCTTCTTACCTCCTCTAATCTTCACTTTGTCTTTCAGGTCTCAGGAGAAATCCTACTTTCTCCTGATAGCTTCCCAAACAACCACTGCTTTTCCACCTTGCTCTTAACAAGTCCAAATCTAGTGTCCTCCTGGTATTCCCATAGCACACTATCTTTACTCAGTACACAGCAATTATCACATCTATAGTGTGAGTGTCTCTCCAACAAGACTACAAACTCCATGAATGCATGGACTATACTTATCTTTTTCACCTACATATATAGCCACAGCACCCAATATATACATAGAATCTTTGATTTGTTGAAAGAATAATCTCCAAAGAAGACGAGTTTAAGACCTTATTGAAACATTAATATTAGAATATGCTGTACCAGAGGCATCTTCTATATAATTTTTTAAAAATTCTACATAAACATAATTGTATATCACAGCTATTTTAAATCAAATTATTAAGTGTTTTTTCTTAATTTTCTAATGTGACTTCATGTTCAATTTCTATTACAACGGAATTTTATAACAACTCCCATATTCAAAGAATTAAAAGACTCAAAAGACTTTGTGTATAGTTTTTTAAAATAAAGAAACAAGATAAGGATTAAGTAAGCTCAAATGAACAAATCAAGTCTTCAGCTATTGCTCTGAACCTTTTGACACATCATTTACTGTGTTTTAATAAGTACACCTGATTCACTGAATTGTGGATTCACATCGAATGCTCTAATCATGTCATCTTAGAATAAGTGGCCTGGTATGATTCCTTTGTTTTTATGAGACAGAAGCACTCAGAGATCTTTAATAGCTGAAATGCTAAGAATAAGTAATTAGCCTAATAGTAATTGTTCTGACTTCATCGTTAATTAACCACTTGAAATATATTTGAGCTTGGTAACATTCAACTGATATTCTTCTATGTTCTCTTAATAATCATTGAAACTTTCTACCAAAAAAAGGTATTCTAAGAAGCCTCTAGTTACTAATTAGTTAACACACTTATGTAAGGACTTCATATACATTATTTCATCTGTACAGAAAACCTGATGTAGGTACTACTATTATCCCATTTATTATGGATGAGAAAACTGAGGCATATAACTTAAACAATTCTATCAGCACCAAGGTCATATAACTTCATATAACTAGAAATGGGCAGAGTGAGAACTTGAATATGCTATACCACCTACTAAGTCAAGGAGTAACATTTTGTTTCATTCTTTTTTTTAACCTACCCATATGCAGTATTAGGCTAATAATATGACAACTATTTAGATGTTTAACACACCAACTATTATGTAGTCCTATCTAGAGTCTTTTCTATGTTTTCATTCTTCCATAATAAGGAAATTAGATATGCTGTGATTTTTTAATCCAGTTAATAGTTTTCCATGATAGATCATCCTCTAAAAAATACCTTAATTTCATTTCCAGCAATGCAGAGTATCTGACAAGATGACTGTCTATTCTGTAGATCTCAGCTAAGACTAATAAAAATGACTAAATCATGGAAAATTCAGAGTTTCTATACTACCTCTGCTGAAGCATCCATACAGACAGGCTTGTTGGAATTTGAATTAGGGCTCAGAAAATGTTAAAAATCAATGTGCCACAATGCAATATCTTTTCTTTCTGAAATCTCAGAGTTGAGCTCTCAGGTACACACCATCACACCTACTTCTAAAGCTGTAGGAATGACTGCCTACAGCTTGTCAAGACGCCAAAAGAAGGAGCAATCTCAACTCATTCATTCACCAATGAGTTGGTTTCAGTGAGTCTCTGGCACAGGTGCCAGGGGTTGTTGCTCCCTGACCTTTACATTTGATCACAAATTGCATTCAGCAATGGCAAGAAAATGATATTTAACTTTACTTCCTAATGGCACTGCAATCAAGGGCAATAACTGAGAAACAGACAGAGCTTTAAGGAAGGCTGTAGGCCAAAGACACTGTTCAGGGTAATTAAGCCCTATGGCAATCCCACAGGTAATTCTGCAGTACAACTAACGTCTCTATTCCTGCTTGAGCACAGGGCCACCCTTCCTTGGTGCATGCCAAGTAATTCATCATATACCCAGATCTTTTCATTTTGTTGTTTCAGTCAATCATGCTTATGTAGGACATGTTTTGTTATAAGGATCGGCCAAGCAGAGGAAAGTAAAAAGCAATTTTTCAAGTCTCACCCAGGCCTTTTTATTGTACTACTTCACTATTTCAAAAAAGTCTGTGCTGTAGGAGTTATCTCTGTCTCTCTCTCTCTCTGTCTCTCTGTCTCTCTCTCTCTCTCTCTCTCTCTCTCTCTCTCTCTCTCATACACACACACACAACACACACACACACACACACAGACAATAGGTCTTTGGTATCAAAAGTTAAGTTGGACACACAGTACATCACACATGCACATGCAAATAAACACAGAGGGAGACCTTCCAAATGGTTCCTACTTGGCTTATAGGGTGTGACTGAGGAAAAAGTGTTCTAACTCCAAATACAGTAGTCTTCCACTACTGCCTCTTTTTCCCATGCCTGGCAGAGATGGTGATGGGGTATGATAAAACCAGGTCTACTTTGCCAAAAATAAACTTATTTTGCCAAATGGCCAATTTGACAAATTACCCATTCAGTCAAAACTTGTTTCTTTTAACCATTTACATTGTTAACAGCTATTTGTACTGAATAAAATAGTTTCAAAGAATCTTTTAAGAATTCTCTGAATTTAAGTTGATGAGTTCAAGCTTTTAATTTACCTGAAATACTGTTGTAATCTAGCACTGTAGTCTACCCATGTTATATTCTGTCATTTTGCTATTTTCTGGTCTAACAACTTTCGGGGATCAGAATCTATTTATTTTAAATCAAAGGGTTATGAATGTTTTGAATACCAAAAAGTGTATAAATTATAGTACAGAATATTTGTTTCTTTTAACACACTTTCTATCCACTTAAATACATTCTATACTTCCCTTAATTCACACACTTGTTAACCAATTGAATTGGATGAACATGTTGCTTCCATTTTAAGTAACTAAAAAGCATGCAATATTTGAAGTATCAATGACAAAATTGGCATTCAGCTGAGTTAGACTGATAAATAATTCTATTGCAAAATATTAGGTTTGAAATTGCGATGGAAAATTAAAATCAAATTAAAACTTAACAATTACTTCCCACTAAAATTTCAAAAACTTTTGCAGCTATTCTATGCAGCATGATTTGTGATAAACTTTCTATGTAACTAATACAAACACATTTCAGGCAGTTTATAATTTAGAAAACTGGTCATTGGACAAAATGATAAATCAGAGTATTAGGTAAATTTAACAAAATGGCCATTCAGTGAATTTATGTTTCAGCAAACTGATTTTTAAAAAACTATCTATCTATTCAGTGAATTGATGACCTAGTCAATTTTCTTTTGGTGAAGGAGTAATCGGTTTTCAGATAATTGACCTGCTTCCCAAAATCACAGCCCTTTAAAGCTTAAAAGTATTCAGATCATCGAGTGCAGGCTCCCATTTCACAGAGAATCTGAGAAAAATCAACCAAATGGATCCAATAGTATCAGATTGAGCACTGGAATGCAAGACTCCCAATTCCCAGTCAAAGGCTCTTTCTAACAGACTATGGTTAATAAAAGAAAGGAGGAAGGCACTCAGAGGTAGGAAGGCCTGACATATGTGCAAAGTGCTTATTACACAATGAAGGAAATACTCATATAACATGGAGAATGCAATCTTAAAATAAGAGTTTCTCTTAGACGTTTCCAAGTTTCTTTCTCACATAAATGAGTAAGGCTCTGTTTCAGGGTGTTTAACAAGATTTCAAGTGAGGCAAACTCTGTGTGTGTGTGTGTGTGTGTGTGTGTGTGTGTGTGTGTGTGTGTGGCGCTATCAACTAAAATGGTTCACAGGACTTTATATTCTATATGAATTCTGAACCATCTTGCTAACTTGTTTTTCTCTATCTACCAAAATACTTTACATGGAGTATCTTGGTGTTCCATGCTCAGTATTTTATTATTATACAGAGTTTCTGAGTGTTTCAGGCTCAGAATTTTATTATTACATCATCTCTGGATGCCATTTATAATATACAAACTGACTCTATTTACACTGAAATAAAGAAACCAAAAACACTAATTTCTAGTTTTCCTGGAAGAGGGAAAAAGCAAAATTCAACACAACAGTAATTGCAACCAAAATAAACAGGGAACAAATTCTGAATTTTCACTTGCAGCAAATAAGTGTAATTTTGGGGTGTGAGATGGAAACCTTTTCAATGTAATGGTTTGTGTAACAGCTTTTACAAGGTGCACTTTTCACTGTCAAACAGCATGAAATGCTCATAAGGGTAATCAGTTTTAGATGGCAGGTTTACAAGCTTTTCACAACATGTACTATTTATCCACGTTAAAATGCTTCCCAATTACCTCTTTACATATTATGTTCATGCATTCTTTTAAAGAGATTTAAAAACTGCTTTGTATAAATATAACTCTGAAACCAACCATACTGCTTGATTTCTTTAATTATCTGATGCATACTGTTGGCTTTTACTAGCTCACAAGTTGCCTATGCCTAATTTTCATAAAAGTAGTATTTCTACAATATGATATTAAAGCAAGGTAGAAGCAAACACCTCCCAGGATAACTGACTCAAAAATTTTACTTTCTATGTAATCTTCCTTATGAAGGTAATATAAATGATATTCTTGTTGTACCATAACAGTTAGCTAATATTTATATATTATATTCAAAATCAGATACAAATACGGGCTGATTACTTCTCATGATCCATGGAGCCACTTTTCTCACAAACCAAATTTACAAGGATGGTGTTTTCTAAATGAAACTGAAAGGTTATTTACATACAAAAACTCTATTCCCTTTCCTTATAAGGTTTACTCAACATTGAATACATAAATTCTTTTTAAATTAAGACAGCAATGGAATTTTTTTAAATATAGGACACCGAATCAATCCATCTTCCTCTCTCTCTCTTTCCCCCTTTCTCTCTTGCTCCTTTCTCTCCATTTATTTTTTATTTTTATTTTTTTTGAGACAGGGTGTCATTCTGTTGCCAAGGCTGAAGTGCAGTGACACGATCTTGGCTCACTGCAACTTCCGCCTCCCAGGTTCAAGCAATTCTCCCAAGTAGCTGGGATTACAGGCACCCGCCACCAGCCTGGCTAATTTTTGTATTTTTAGTAGAGACGGGGTTTCAGCCTGGGGGAGCCTCCGCCTCCTGGGTTCAAGTGATCCTCCCACCTCAGCCTCTCAAGTAGCTGAGATTACAGGTGTGTGACATCACACCCAGCTAATTATTATTATTATTTTTTTTTTTGTAGAGAGGTTTCACCATGTTGGCCAGGCTGCTCTAGAACTCTGGACCTAAAGTGATCCTCCTGCCTTGACCTCTCAAAGTGCTGGGATTACAGGTGTGAGCCACCACGTGGGCCTCTTGTTCTCTTCTCTACCTTTCCTCCACCTCCAGTTATAAGGATCTAGTCAGTCCCATAGCCAAACACTGGCTACACAACAGCCCCTCCAAAATACTCTACATATATAAGCCGAATCAGGAGTGCAGCTTAATTGTATCATTTTCCTCTTTGAAATTAGTTTCACACATCTGGATGACTACTTGTAACATTATCCATAGGATCTTATAGTTACACCATTTTAAACATTATAGGCATCAAAAATAACAGTTAAGCTATTTTCAGTACTTAGACATAAGCCACCTGGCCAAAATATTCAGTGTCTCAAAACAAAGCTTACTGTGAAATAGGATCAGTATCTGATTTGAGTATTCCTGGCTTGTTCTTTCCAAAGTACAGTAGAACTACTTCATAAGACCACTGAAGGTCAACATTAATCATGTCATATTACTTTACTTTATCTATGTTCAGAGAAATGTAAGCTCACGGACTCTAAAGCTGGACAGATCTTCAAGGTGACCTTGAGTCATGGTTAGTGCCATGATCTATTTGAATATCCATAATGAAGCTCTACCATACCACTTTATAAGGTATGAATTATAGAATTGAGCTCTTTAAGTTGACTCAACGATAATGCTATTTTTGTTTCAAGTAAATAAATAGTAATTACCTACAGAGAAGTAAAAGGCAGGCTTCAAACCATTTAATAAAGATATATTAATTCATTTTTTTTTTTTTCTTCTTGAGAGGGCTCTAAACAAAAATATCATCTTCCTAAGGTAAATATGTAAGTAAAAGGTTATAAAAGAAAGGTGCAAGGGGTGAAGCTGGTATTTCCTGAAGCTCAGGGTAGTTTCAGGAGATGCAACATGGTTGCAGTAAAAGCTATCACCTGGCTTAAAATAATAGGATCCAGTCCACTTTTTAAGCATACCAATTCTGTTAGTTATTCTTAGAAAGAGAGGGAAATTTATAACTAGCTTTGAGTGACCAGAAAAAAACTGCAAATTTCTTACTTTTAAAAATTATTGATACTGGCAATTCTACTGGTAAATTCATTTTCTTCCAAACTGAATATTAACAAAGCTACCATCAATGTTGAAAATTTGTTTATTATTTAATGTGAGCTGAATAAAAATCAATAACTATAGAGAATAGGATAACTTCAGAAAATAAGATTCTAATATGTTTTATATTGAGTCTAAAAAAATCACACTTCTTTAACTGGTTAAAGCACAGGCTTTATATATAGAAAATTTTCTCAATTTAACAGGAAAAACCCAAAAACCTCTCTCCTTGAGAAACACACAGAAATGTTTACAAAATTGTCATTTTATAGCAAGACTGAATTTTTTTTCAGTTACAACCTATTCTCCTAAGGATACTAGTCCCAGCTTTTAATCCAAATTTCCCAAACAGAAACAACAGCATCTTCCTAAGAGAATATTAAAATACTTGTTAAAGCACAAGGTAATGTATACCAAGTAGAACTCTTTCAGTGCATTCAATTTACTTAGTAAATTGTTTTGTGAAATACTATAAGACTTAATAAACAATTCATAATTTAGGTAATTTATGTTCTTTCTCAAGGATATACAATCAAATTATTTTTATATGGGAGTTTAATATTTTAGGAACATCATACTATAGCTTATGATTTGTTTAAGTTGCTAAGAAGTGAACACTTTTATTTTAAGTGGCCCACCTTTAGTATTTAGATTATGCTCTTTTCATGTTTCAGTTTAACTTAAGACAAAAAAAGAACCTCAATAAAGAAAATATCTAAAACTACTGCAGATCCTAGACATAGTTTCTTTAAAGAATTCATCCCTGTTTATTTCTCCTTGCTCTGAAGACAAGGAACAAATGCTTCCTGAATGTGAAATTTACCCTAACAGTTCACTGCTTTAACACCTTTTGAGTAGAGGCAGTTGGAGCAAATATAAGCTAAGTTCTGCAGTGTAGCAGTTCTCTTGACAACTCTTAGTAAGGTTGCAAGTGAAAAACCTTTATGGTTTTTTGAATAACATCCCAGTGTGGGAGAATGAATACTAAGTAATAAATCAGGAAAAGAAAAAAATTGTACTCTCCACCTAGATAACATGAAGAATGGCAAGGCTAGTGTTTGGTACTTGCAAATTCTCCCAATAAATCAATAAATCAAGATCCCAACAAATCAAGATTGTCTTCTTTCATCTTTACCTCCTCTGTTACATCCAATTAAAAATTTTAAAAGCTGCTATTTATTGAACACCTACCACATATCTGCTACTAAACGTAATACTTTAATTTTCACAACAACTTTGTGTGAAAATTATGTGTGTGTTGGTTGCGTACTTTATTGAAACGGGACACTGAGTTCCAGAAAGATCAAATATTTTTCCTAAGAGCTCAGCATTGGCAAGACAAAACCAGGACACACATGAAACTACATCTGACTGTAAAGGCTATGCTCCTGCCATATTCCAGTCTGCTTAAAATACCTGTAATGTTTTCTGTATTTCCAGGTAAAAGAAACAAAATTTGTGTTTCATATTTGAAATATTCAAGTTATGAAAATGTCAATCTTAAGAGTAAAATCATTATCTTGCAAAATCAGTGAGAAATTAAAAACACTACAGAGTTAGTTAGCTTTCATTGTTCATACTAGTTGAAAGACCAAAAGACATATTTGCTGCCTTACCAACAGAGCACATTGCAGTAGATACCACTATATATATAAAGAGTTGGGATCTTGCTCTGTTGCCCAACCTGGAGTGCAGTGGTGCAATCATGACTCACTGCAGCTTCGAACCCCTGGGCTCAAGCAATCCTCTTGTCTCAGTCTCTCAAAGTGCAGAGATTACAGGCATGAGCCACCACGGCTAGTCAATCAGTACCATTTTCCACCATGCCTGGCCAATGACTAGCATTTTTAATATACACAATAATAGTTCCAGATCTATTTAAGAATAAAACTAACAAGACCTACATCCACTATAAATTCAATAAAATATTCCATTACTGAAGGCAGGTCACTGTTGTTAGATGCTGGGAAAGATCCCAAGATGAGGAAAGCATTAACTTCCTTGGCTATCTCCTCTTTCTTCTCACCTCAATAAGGACTAGTCCCCTAAGATACATCCTTTGCCTTCTCTGTTCTTCTCTGTACACACTCTCCCTGGAATAATATTTTGCAACTTCAACTTTCACTTGCATATCATGATGACTTTCTAATCTCTTGCTCCAAATCCTTCTCATTTACCTAAATTCTAATTCTATAATATGAAATGCCTCATCGCAAATGCAAGATCCAAGATTATATTCCCTCTCACATCACATCAGTGCTGACCCCTCAATCTATCAATTCCTAGAAGATAGCAGGCAATGTTCCTGAATGTCCCCGCCACTAGCCTTCCTGAAGCT
Source organism: Rhinopithecus bieti (assembly GCF_001698545.2). Taxonomy (NCBI): domain Eukaryota; kingdom Metazoa; phylum Chordata; class Mammalia; order Primates; family Cercopithecidae; genus Rhinopithecus; species Rhinopithecus bieti. Next base: position 21,824 of record NW_016807965.1, read on the forward strand.
TTATTCACTACCTAGATCTCTTCAAACTCTGAACCTATTTGGTTTAATTATCATACCCACTCATAGTAACTTCAGGTATATTAATTATTGCTTCTCTAACATGTGCACAAAATGTTTCAAGGTGTAAAGGACTGATTAAAGTCTGCAGAGATAATTTACTGTGTAAGTAAAATAAGAGCACTTACTTGGGAGTCAGCCAATTACTTCCAGAATCTTTACATGACAAGTTTATTTGAAGTCCTGCCAAGCAATTTAACTAGGTGCTTTATAAATACTATCCCATTTAGACAACCAAGATGGAAATCAAGTGTTGTATGAGCACATGGGACAACAGCCCTATAAGGTGATTATTCTCCATATTTTAGCATGAACATTATACTGGTTAATTAACTTGTCCAAGATCACATATCTAGCAAGCAAGAGTTACTAGAGTTCAAATCCAGGTGTAACTGACTTAAAGACCAGTATTCATTATATTATGCTATATTGGCCCTGTTTCTGCCATTTACTAAAGCCACTTTAACCTGAGCCTCAGTGTTCTCATCCAGAAAAAGAAAGAATGTTATCAGTATCCTTATTAGGGGGGAAAAAAGGCAATAGAAGGGCATCTGAAGTGAGGAATTCTCAAAGCTCCTATATGTGCACCCAATATGATTCCAGTATGGTCCTCTATCCCATTGTCCCAGGTGCTGTTGAGAATCACTGGCTTTTCTTACAGTATACATGAAGTGATGCATTATTTGAAGGTACACTGTGATAAGCTAAAGCAGCATACATTAAACCATATAGTAACCACTGAAAGAGGAAAACATAAATAAGTAGAGCAATAAGCCAATTAACAACATAAAATGGAATCATAAAAATTACTCAATCAATCCAAGAGAAGGAAAGACAAAAGGAAAAAAGGAACCAAAGAATAGTCAGAACAAACAGCAAATAAATGGCAACACAGCAGATTTAAACCCAACCATATCAATAATCACATGAAATTCAAACACACCAATGAAGACACAGAGATTGTCAAACCATATAAAAAACAAAGACAAACTAAATGCTGTTTACAAGAAATGCACTTTAAATATGACACAGATTAAAATTAAAATTATGTAAAATATATATAATGCTATATTAATGTCAAAGGAAATTTCAAAACAGGAAATATTACCAGGAATAAGAGGAGTCATTTCATAATGATAAAGGAGTCTATTCATCAAGAGAATATAACAATCCTAAATGTTTATGTACCTATTGTCAGAACTCCAATACACATAAAACAAAACCTAGTTGATCTGAAAAAGAAATAATAAAATGCAGTATTATTGATAGATACTTTACACTCTCCTTTTAATACTGATATAACAAGTAGTAAAGATATAAAAAATTTGAACAGCATCTATCAATTTGTACAAACTGACATTTATAGAACATTCCACCCAGAAACAACAGAATTTATACCCCTCAAGTACATACAAAACATTTAAGAAGACAGACCATACCTGACCACAAAACAAATCTCAATGAATTTTAAAGGATTCAAATCTTACAAAGTAAGTTGTATGATCACAAAAGAATTAAGCTAAAATCAATAACAAAATACAAAGCAAATCAAATATTTGGAAACTGAATGATACATTTCTAACTAACCCATGGGTCAAAGAATTAAAAGAGAAAGTATTTTGAACTGAATGAAAATGAAAACATTATCATCTGTGAGATGCAGAACCCCCTCAATAAATTTGGGTGAAGAAAAAAAGAAAAAGAATTAAATGACTAAACAAATCAACAATTTTACAATTGAACAATTTCAGGAATTAAGATTAAAGGAAAGGGGATCATAAATTCATAAAATATTAGAACAGGAAGAATTCTAGAAATACTTCTAAAATTTGTAAACTCACAAAATTCACACAGAAAACAGGAAGAACATATGATTTGCTTAATAGGGTTTATAATAGCAAGTATTTTTTAATGAGCAGTCTTTGCCAGTAGTGACCTTATATAAATATCTGAGTTCTTTAAATGACTATTTTCACCTAATAAAAGCAGATATAGATTCTACAAAATAGACGTGCATATTTGTTGGCCTTAATCTGAGTAATGTGAGCATTTTGTGCTTTATCTGTAAGTTTTCTATATTTCACACAATGAATAAGAATGCTGAATTCTCTATCCACATTGCCTAAATTCATACTGTGGCTTTACCACAGTTGAGTAACCATGATATTGGTCAAGTTACTTAAGTAGCAATGCCTTAGTATTCTCAACTGTAAAATAAGAATAAACTATAAAATGAGTATAAATAGTTCTTACCTCCTTACAGTGATGATAAAGATTCAACAAGTTACTGCCTTCTGTGGGCTTACAACAGTGCCTGGTGCATGGTAAGATCTCAATAAATGTTAACCATTATTACATAGCATAGCATTGATTTATAAATACTTGAAGCCTTTTTTTTTTTTTTTTTTTTTTTTTCTGGAGACGGAGTCTTGCTCTGTCACCCAGGCTGAAATACAGTGGCACGATTTCGGCTCACTGCAACCTCCGTCTCCTGGGTTCAAGCAATTCTCCTACCTCAGCCCTCCCAAGCCTAGCGTAGGAATTACAGGCCCCTGCCACCATGTCCAGCTAATTTCGCATTTAGCTAGAGACGGTTTCACCAAGTTGGCCCAGTGCTGGTCTCAAAACTCCTGACTTCAGGCCAATCCGTCTGCCTTGCGCCTCCCAAACAGTACTGGGATTACAGCGTGCTGAGCCACCGTGCCCAGCCAAATACTTGAAGCCTTATTACTCAACAAAACACTTTTTTTTTGGTTCTTTTTTTTTTTTTTTGGTTTCTTTTTTCATTTGAATTTTTAAAATTAGCGTAACATCAATTAAAATAGACATCTCTTTTCAAATAGACAAAAATAAGTTGCTTAGAATTCATATTTTTAAAAGACAAGTTATTCAAGTTATTTGAATGCCAAGTTAAAACAAAAGCTGCGCAGCAATCTCTTTCAAAGCAAGCAGAGCATGACTCCAATGGAAGATCTATTGATTACATGAGGTATTTTGATTAACCAATACATTTCAATAATAACTCACATGAGATGATTACAAAAGTTACCTATTAATGTTGTCCTGCTGCCCTTCAACCTATTTCTTCATTATATGCTCCATTCAACCAGAATTCATAGATCTTGAATACTTTAATTTCTTGCAAGCGTTAAAACATTTATGTATGAATTTGTTTTAAATGGCCTAAAAGCAACATTCAGCCTTTTAGCACTGAACAATTTCCATTGGTTAAACAAAAACAACAAAATAAATGTGCCGAACACCATTCACATTCTTTATTTGTGCAACTCGATGCTTTCCAACGCCCTGCCATACATTACTAAAAGCCACAAAATAGATGCTGTACTATCAAATTGTAAAGAATACCAAATTGATATAATTATACTTTATAATTTCTTCCAAGTATCAAAAGGACAAGTTTTTGTTTTTTCTTTAATTAAAATAATCTCATAGGCCTCTTATATGTTTGAGAGAATAAGATAAAACAAGTATATTTTTTACTAAATATCTTAAAATATCATATTTTAATAAAACTGCTATTTGTAATCCATGCTGTGTCTTTTTGACACTGAGGCAAACCCTTCTTACCTGGGTCAAATGAGCATGCACCTGAATCAATATGGTAATAAAATACCAAATAAGTCTGTAAAGTATCAACTTATCCTGTTGTACTCTTTTGAGAACTAAGTGCATTATTAAATTTACTGTACCTTTAACAACCTGCAGTTGCCCCTTGGTATCTGCAGGGTATTGCTTCCAGGACCCCCTAAGGATAAAAGGATCCATGGATGCTCTAGTCCCTTATATAAAATTCTGTAGTGTAAATTCTATATAAACAGTTGTTACACTGTATTTTTCATTTTTTTTATTAATTATGTTGGTACATATGTATGGGGTACATATGAAATTTTGTTATACGTAGAATGTTTAATACTTTTTAAATTGTTTTTATACTCAAATATTTTCAATCCATAATTGGTTGAATCTGCAGATGCAGAACTTGCTCACAGAGGGCAAACTGTAAAATTCCAACCACAACCTCTGCATTTGTAAAATCAATCACCTTTTCTTCTCCCCTACCACACTCAAAATTATAAGGAAGTTTGTCATCATGGCACATGAAGGCAGTGAGGAAGACTAGGTAAATGTGGCAGAAAGAACATCGGGGCCCACAGCACCACTTGTTCCTCAGAACCACCTCCCAGCCTCCATCCATCCTTCAGTTAGCCAGCAGTAAATTAAAGCTCTCACCATGTGTGCTGCCTTCTTCCAGATTTTTGCAATGAAGCACAACAATCAGCAGCTTTCACCACTTGGGAGAATGATCAAGGCCAGGAAAACACTCATACACAGGTTGAATACTAACAGGACATTCTATGGTTCATGAAACCAAATGCCTCTCCACAGAGGACAGCTGAAATGTGAACACAGAAGCCCAGAGCAACATAAGAAAGCTATCGTAGTTGCGAAGACCAATTGTGGTCATAAATATCATCACCATCAAATACTCAGCTACAGCTTTACTATTTACAAAACATTTTTACATACATTATTTTACTTGAACCCCACAACAGCCCTTTTAAGAGGCAGCATAGATATTTTTATTAATACCTGCATTTTGCAGGTCCAGAAACTGAAAAAGGTTAAGAGACTTGTCTAAGGTCCTTTTAAGTGAGCAGTAACTTGACTTCTATCTTCCCCCAAACTAACTGTAGATTTCAGAGTCTTTCAGCTGCAACACCATATCCCACATAGATTAAAGAAGAGGAGTACATTTTAAGAGGCAGGTTCCATAGCAAAGTCAGTAATTATTTCTATAAACCCCTGTATTCTTCCATAACTGCCTTTATTCATCAGTACTATTCTTTCCTTTACTTCCTTACCTCCATTCATTCCTAGTTCTTCTCTTCAGATGATCCAAGATGTCAGAAACTATTTTGTCCATTTAAATCCCTTAGATCCTGATCTGCACAACCAAAGACATCCTTGGGTCAAATCTGAAACCAGTAAATATGGATCTTTCTCATCTGTAAAGTTCTGTGGCTACTACAGAAACCAGCCTAAGGAATAATGAAATCTGTGGACTCTCAGAGATAAATATTTCTACTATGTGCCAAAAAGAAAAAAAAAAAAAACAAGAAGGCAATAAATAATCAACACAGTATCTCCTGAGGCTCTGGACTGACTATTCGCTGCAGGATGGCCACATTCAGTGACTGAGCCAGAACAAACATTGAGAATAACTATTAAGCCACAATCAACAGCAAAATAAGATATTAATGAACCTCTAAAGAACTACCCAGATCATCATGTTAAAGGTTTACAGTATGTTCTGAACTCAAAGCTTACAAAGTCTTGAGGAGCTAGTCAAAACCAAGTAGAGAAAGCTAACAAAAACAATGGAGAAGAAACCCCTATTGATTAAATGCAACTGTTAGGCAGCATTACTTATAAAGAGTAAATATCCTCCTCTCATCTAAAATTTAAAGTAAAATAAACTTTATTATAGAAAAAAGGAACATTTAAAGTACCAAACATCCAATTCCATAGAAATAACCATGGTTAACATCTTCTAGTCTATTCTGTAAAAACATACGACAGAAGGTGCGCGCATTTTTAAAGTAAATACTTTAGTCCTTATTGTTGTACAGAATAGCAGAAGATTAAAACTCTCAGCATTTCAAGTCCTTGACCTGTATGAATTCATTTGCTCATCCCATTAACCTGATGACACAGGTAGTATTACTCTGTTTACAGATGGACAAATCAAAGCACGGAGCTGTTTTACTGTCTTTGTAGGTAGAGTTGCTGTGTGACACAGATCACATATGGAAAGTAAACCCTCATAGACTAATGCTGGCTTCCTCTCACATCACCTCTAATATATTTTCTTTTCCTCTGCCCCGCTGGTCTTCTATTCTTAATGCAATGGCACCTAAGAGAGCCTATCACAAAATTACTCTAGCAGGCCATTTTATTCCAACAACAGTATGTACGGTTCTGCTGACAGGAACCGATAGGAACTCTGAAGCCAGAGACTGTGCTCTTCTATATTTTCCTGGGGATCATGATAGTGTTGTAAGTGACTTTTCTTTAAAAAAATAAATAATAAAAGCTAAGGAGGCATTTGGATAAGGAGACCTGATTTCTTCTTCAGAGTAAAAAAGATACCTAAAGGAAGGCAGGAGAAGCCCTAAAAATGACTAGTATGACAAGAGGCTGAAGAATAAAACTCAATCCATGGGATTTACCTCAGGTGAAAACTCTTCAGCTAAATCTTCCTGGCACATATATACAATGAACATTATCCCACTCACCCAAAATGAAAAGTAGTCTTGTTTCAGCCCGGCAGGGCTGACTCCAGAGTCAACAACGGCTTTTTTCTACATTCCCAAACTGATCCTGAAACAAACTTGGGCTTTGTGTTGCTATTGTTGGTAATGGTGGTGGTAATGGTGGAAGTTCACGTGTGTGTGTATTTTAAAAGACAAGAGATGACCTAAAGTTAAACACAGAAACACTGTGGCTGTTCCACCCTGGCATGGGGTAGATCTGCCCAACCTTACAAGATTATTTTGAATTATTAGACAAAGCAAAGGAGAAACCCTTCCGCCTTATTAGAAGCAACTCTTTTCTACCTTTGATGCTACTGGGAATCAAAGATCTTTTAAGTAATTTACAGATCAAATTCAACAACTTGAATCATTCATTATGCCAGTTAAGAAGACTTCAAAGTAAGTTAGGCTTATTATTTTACAGTTTTGTCCAATTTAGCTACTGGCATGAATGGTAAATAATATACATTATGAAGTAAAAATATGGTATTCAAAAAATGAGCACTGACTGAACACCTGCACTATGTAAGATATCTGCTACATATAAGACACTGGGGTTCAGGAGGTTTTATAAAAATAAATGGATTCGAGACCATCCTGGCTAACACGGTGAAACCCCGTCTCTACTAAAAATACAAAAACTAGCTGGGCGAGGTGGCGGGCGCCTGTAGTCCCAGCTACTCGGGAGGCTGAGGCAGGAGAATGGCGTAAACCCGGGAGGCGGAGCTTGCAGTGAGCTGAGATCCGGCCACTGCACTCCAGTCCGGGCGACAGAGCGAGACTCCGCCTCAAAATAAATAAATAAATAAATACATAAATAAATAAATGGATTCGAAAAGAGAAATGTATTTCAGAAATGTGATTTCTATATGATTACAGTAGGATTGCCTATCTGGACTATGACAATGGAGCTATATTTTAAAAAATAATAAAAAACCTCTATAAAAATAGTACTTTTGTCAAGAAAATAAAGATCTGTGTGAAAACTGACAACCTTGGGAAGATAAAAGACAAAAATATAAGTTATTTCCTTATTGTAGAACTATCCTACAGTTTAGTCAGACCAAATATAGACTCCTGATGACTACAGGTTTCTTTCTTAATATCAATTTAACACTATCCAAACATACGGTGAGAATTCTATTCAACTTTAAAACAATGAGTAGATACAGAACAACTGGAGCTCTCTGTTAAGGAAGGAAATGTTTTCAAATGGTACAACCACTTTAGAAAGCACTTTGAAAGGTGCTTCTGAAGTCAAAGATATAGTAACCATATGACCCAATCAATATTCCACTCCTAAGTATTGATCTAACAAAAATGAAAACATTTGTCTAAACAAAGACTTACAAAGATTCATAGAAACTATGTTCATAATAGCTAAAACTAAAAACCAAATATACCTCAAGAGGTGAATGGACAAACTGTAGTATATTCATAAAATGCACTACTACTCTGGAATAAAAAGAACTATTCATATGCTATTCACACACATAGCACATGAGTGAGTCTCAACATTGGGCTAAGCAAAAGAAGCCAGACACAAGTGTGCATAATGCATTTGTTAATCCATTTATATGAAATTCTGGAAAACAGGAATCTCACCTAGAGAGACAGAAAGTAGATCAGTGTTTGCCTGGGGCTGGGGATGGGTACAAGGGAGCTTTGGGGAATATAAAAATGTTCTACAACTTGATTATGGTGGTGGTTACATGGATATAAATTTTAAAAACTCAACTGAACATTTTTTAAAAGGGTATATTTCATTTTATGTATTATATGTTTTCATATATGTATATATTTTAACATATTTTTTAAAAAGAACAAAATCTTAGAATACATTTAAAACAAGGAAAAATATCCACACTATACTTATTGTACTGTTCAGATCATATTAAGGGAAAGAAAATTAACAGGAGGGTAAGCTGAATGGTGAGTATAGCTAGTAATACAGATACAGGTGGAACTAGGATCTATCTGATTGAATCAGAATAAATATCAGGACTTCTGTTAGAAATACTGAAAACAAATACTCTTTTTCCCAGTGGAGGTAAATATAGAATTACTAAGTCTTAGAACCTATCAAAAGCCATAGCAGAACCATATCAGAGCCGTATCAGCCTATCAGTAGTAAAACGACTACTAAATGGCATACCAAGTAAATATGGAAATAATAAGCCTTAGGAGCTCCTAAAAGCCATATCAAGAGCATCACAATAAAGCAAACACCAGGAATCCAGAAGAAGGAAATGGAAGTCACTAAGCTGGTGGAACACTGCTGAAACAGCCCTATCTTTGGACTTTTGAGTTAATTAGCTAATGTATTTCATTTGTGGCTTAAATCCACTGGAGTCATTTTTTAGGCTTTTTTATTTTTTATTTTTTTATTATTTGCAACAAAAGTAAAGTAATGCAAAGGAAAACAGACTGGAATGAATAAGATGCCAGTAAGACTTAAAAACTGGTTTCAAAATTTATAGCTAAATCTGTAAAGTAATTCTGCTGTTGGATAATATAAGTTCACATTCATTGAATATCTTTTACTTGTCCTATGTGGATATTTCTCATAAGCACTTATTTTAAAACTTGTAAATATTTTTAGATTCATTTCAACTACCTGCTCCACATCAGCCCCAGACTTAATGTGTCTGGGCTATAATTCTTGAATTGGTGGAGCAAAAACAGGAATATGTTATCTCTAATCTCAATCTACCACAATCTAACAGAAGTTGGGTCGAGGTTCTGGATTTCAGGCGGTTAGTTCCAAAATGGTAAGGAAAATGTAGACAACATGAGGTGCCCTCTTTTCTATGAAGTTTCTCACAATTTTTCTTGGACTTTTTTCCAGGTCCCAAATAAATCACAGCCCTGAAGATATAAACACAAAACTTCTAAAAAAGAGATTTACAAAGTTGCCAGATGATAAAACTGCTAAAAGAAAAGGTTTTATTAAAAGTAAAGACCCCCAGAATTAATGTGATTCATGATTTTAAATATTCCAGTTAAAAACTATAGAGAAAAAATCATAATTAAATACTGGTAAGGAAAGACTTAATTGGTCTCACTAACCACTTTGGAATTTTGAGAACCATTGCAGATTCCAGTTTATATTCCTCTGATAAAAAAATCTCTGAATAAAGAAGAAACAGGAGGCTGTCCCTGGTGAACTTCAGGTACAAAATCACTTCAACTTCATTTTGTCCAAATATCACTTCAATGAGAAAAAAAATTAAATACCCAGAGATGTCTGTGGAAAATCTTCAGCAGGACAATATCTTCCCAAATGTGTGGGAGGAAGAAAGATAAATAGCAACAGTAGAATCACTCTAATTCCATAATTGACTCTCTTAATAATTAATAAAGAAATTATGTATTCAGTTTTTGTAATACAGAAATTACAAATATAAGCTATGTTCATGCTCTGCAATTCCATAATTTCTCATCTATAATTGGTATATCTCTAAAATTATACATACATAATACATATAGATTGAATTCACATCCTGAGATTTTCTCACAAAAAGAATAATACTAGTCTCAAGATAAAAACTTCAGGTGGAGATGAGAGTTTAGGGCTTGTTTTAGAGAGTAATAAGCTTTAATAAGAAATGATTTTTTGTTGGCCAGGCACAAAGTGCTGTAATCCCAGCACTTTGGGAAACCAAGGCAGGTAGATCACTTCAGCTCAGGAGTTCAAGACCAGCCTGGGCAACATGGCAAAACCCTGTCTCTACAAAAAAATTTAAAAATTTTAAAAATTAGCCAGGCATGGTGGCCCACACCTGTAGTCCCAGCTACTTGCAAGGCTAAAGTAGGAAGATCGCTTAAGTCCAGGAGGCGGAGGTTGAGTGAACCAAGATCACACACCACTGCCCACCAGCCTGGCAATACAGTGAGACCCTGTCTCAAAAAAGAAAAGAAAATTTGTTTTTGTTTAATGATTCCCTACTATGCGGCAAAACAAACAAACTAAAATGTGATAGGGTAAAAGGGTCAAAGGTCTTGTGATCACAGGCAAATTTTATATATCTGTATGGTTATGTATTTTCTCCAGTGAGCCTGCATTACTTTTATGATTTGAAAACGTTGTTTTAGTTTTAAATAGATCCACACATTCAGCAAAACCTTATGATTCAACATTTTAAAATGTATAAAATAGCCCCGCCTTCCCTGTGCCATATCCTTCCCCATGTGAAACAAAGTTAGTGGCTTCTTCCTGAATAGTGTGGAACACATAGAACCCAATGAAATAACGATTAGATATTTTAGCAGTTTAATGTGGCACATTATAGTATATTCATACTGCTTGGGGTTTGCTGAACTTATTGGATGTATAAGTCAATGTATTCTTAATCAGAAATGGAAAATTTTCAACAATTATTTCTTAAATACTTTTCATGCCCCATTTTCATGCTCTTCACCTCTGTAACTGCAATTATACATATACTAGACCATGAGGTATTGTACCTTAGGTCCCTGAATCTCTGTTCATTTTTCTTTAATTTTTTTCTAAGTTAATCAGATTGAATAAATTTCACTGATATGCATCAACTTGAATGCTATTTCTTCACAGCATGTTGGAGATGGTAAAGCCAATAAATTTTTAATTACAGTTATTGTTCTTTTCAGTTCTTGAATTTTCACTTAGCTTTTCATACACAGTAGAATTTATTAAAACAAAACAAAACAAAACAAAAAAAAACCCACCATTCAATTATTTTGGAATAATGATCTTTTAAATATACAGAACTGGATTTACTTATATTTTATTTACAACTTTAATACCATGTTTATGAACAATGTTTCTGTTTTTGCTTTTAAGCACAAAAGACAGTTTATTGGCTCATTTAACTGAAAAGGCCAGTCATAATTCCATCTATGTTTATAAATGAGTGATTGCTGAAGTTTTTGTTTAACTGACATATTCATGAGGTACACAGTGATGTTTTCATACATACAATGTATCAGGTCAGCATAATTAGCATATCCATCATCTCAAATATCTATCTTTTTTTTTTTGTATTACAAACATTCAATACCCTTCTTCTGGCTATCTGAAACTATAAATAATTGATAACTATAGTCATCTTACAGTGGTATAGAACAAAGGTCTGCAACCCCTCAACTGTCTGTGAAACCCACCCAGGTACCGGTCCATGTACTGTTAGGAACCAGACCACACAGTAGGAGATGAGTAGCAGGTGAACCAATGAAGTTTCATCTGTATTTACAGTCACTCCCCATTGCTCACATTACCGCCTGAGCTCTGCCTCCTGTCAGAGTAGCGGCAGCATTCGATTCTCATAGGAGTGCAAACCCTGTTGTGAACTGCTCATGCGAGGGATCTACGTTGCATGTTCCTTATGAGAATCAAATGCCTAATCTGTCACTGTCTCCTGTCACCCCCAGATGGGACTGTCTACCTAGAGGGAAACAAACTCAGGGCTCCCACTGATTCTACATTATGATGAGTAGATAATTACTTCCTTATATATTACAATGTAATAATCATAGAAACAAAGCACACCATAAATGTGATGTATTTGAAACATTCCCCCACCCCCTAGTCCATGTTAAAATTGTCTTCCACAAAACTGGTCGCTGGTGCCAAAAAGGTTGGGGGCCACTGGTATAGAACACTAGTAGTTTCCATTTCTCTGCCAAGATTTCTAACCCATTTACTCGTTAAGATCACAATTTGTTTGTTTAAGTCCTTTTGTTGGTATGCATACATGAGCCTTTGTCAGCTAAACTCAACAACTAGGCCATCTCAAGGTCTACTGCTATTAACTTTATTTTCTTTTGACTATTGGTCACATTTTTCCCTTTTCTTTTGCATGTATAGTAACTTATATACTATACTATATAATCTATAATACAATATAATATATAAATAAAATATATATAGTACTATATATATAGTATTATATAATAATAAAATGAAGAGAACCTGGATTCTGCTATGATCCTCTGAAGAATGATAATCTTTGTTCTCAGGAGTATAATTACTGGCTAAACACCCTGAATTTGTTTATGTTTTGTTAGGATTAATTTGAGAAAATCCCAAGGTGTTTCTCAAGCTCCTCTCTTTTAGCAGAATTAAACGTCTATATGTCTTCCTGGTGGATTATGTTAAGATCTAGTTTTAAACATATGAGGTGAGACATGTTAGGTTGGACATTCTTACTCTAGGATGTGGTCCTTACTAAGTTATGGCCTTTTTTTCTTTTTCTTTTTTTTTTTTTTTCTCAGCTGGATGCCTATGATGTGTTCTTGGGACACAGCTCCAATATCTACCTACAATCTCAGATCCATAGTAGGAAATCTCTGGTAAGCCCACAGTTTGACTTGCCATATGTGCAGTTCATCACTCAGTCAAGGACTTGAAGGGAACCCATATTCAGAATTCTGGATCCCCATTTCTGTGCAGCCTTCACCCTTCTGGTGCCCCACTCCAGATTCCAGCTGCTTTAACAGCCCTAAATTCTGGTCTCTGCCTTCTCAGCTCAGAGATGCCACTGCTTCTGCTTAGACTCCAAGTCCTTGTTACACAGTCAGGAAAATGTCCCTACACAGAGATGCAGAGAAAATGTGGGGCTCTTTTTATGTATCTGCCTTCTGTCAATAATCACAGTCTTGCACTGTCTATTGTCCAACATGTGAAAAGTTGCCTCATATATTTTGTTCAGTTTTATCACAGTTTATGGCAGAAGAATTAATCCAGCATCAAGGTATTACATCAAGGCATTACATCAAGGCAAGTAGCAGAATCAAGATATTACATCAAGGCAAGTAGCAGAAGCTCTTGCACATATTTCTTTAAACTGTTGTTATTCTCTCTCACTCTTTCAATTTCTATTTCTCCTCTTTTCTCCCTATCCCCAACTTGTATAATTTATGAGCTTGAGTTGAATGAATAGGTAGTGCTAAATAATTTTGATAGAATATCTCAGAACTTTAAGATCTTGTAATGATGATGGAACACTTTGAAAGTATTACAATCAAGTTTTGTAGAGTTTCTGAAGTTAAGCAAAATGTTTAAAATTTATTTTAAAAGTCTTTCCTCCCACACTTTTCCTTTTCATGAACAAGCGAATATCAGCAATATTCTGCTACCATGTTGTCCTTCATAAACCTTCCTTTGCTTATTTTATTCAAGTCAAAATAAAAAGAATAGAAAATTCAGAAACTCTCAAGTGATCCGAATTCTCATTTCCCGATTTGTGAAGTTAGTCCGATCTCACTGCCACACAACCAATAGAACATAAAGGTCTTTCTAGCCATATTTAAAGACTGTGGAAACCTATCTGTCCCCAGACAAACTACAAGAGATTTAGATGACAAAGTAAACAAAAGAAAGTTTAAAAAAATTTTTAAACATTTACATGAAATGAATAGCTCCACAAATAAAGCATATTTTTGCCAAGCATGAGTTTCTCAATTGTTCTAGATACTAGATATGCTCATTCAAACAAATGCTTAGAGATAGACAGCGTTAACTTACCCATTAGGCACAGTGCCAAGGGCCCATAATACTCTCAAGGGCACACGAAAAATGTTTTCATTTCTTTTAAACATTTCTTTTAATTTTAGTTATTCTTATGATTAAAAATTTAGGTCAAAGAAAATGTTTACTATGTAATCTTAATATATGCCAATACTGTCATAAAATATAATTGTGTGTTTGTGTCTGTGGAGATAGATACAAATTGACACCTATTTTCGGATTTTCCAGAAACCTCAGTTTCTCATAAAACCCGAACCCTGTCTGATTGTAGGGTGCGAAGTCCCAGGTATTTTTCCACTGGACTAGATAAGGCATTTTTCCCTCCATGTTCCTGGAGGGGCTAATCTCATCCTAACCCATTTCCCTCTTACATTCTGGCTTGCCTGAACTACACTGACTTGCAAAGTAGTTGGGCAGGCCGATAATTAGAAGATATTGGCTAGATGGTACTCTGGGTAGCTACACATCTCCATGCCCTCTTTTAATTTACTATATAACAGATATATCTTAGCGGCTGCTATATATCTGCTTTACATTTGCTTTAAACAAGAGAAAGATGGACTTGCTATCTCCCTATTTCAAAGTCCTCAATCTCTTTGAAGCAGCCCACAACGTAACAGGTTTCTGTCTAAGCACTGGCTTCCAACCCATGGCCCATTTGCAGAGCCAGGATAATAATCACATTGACAACTCTTAAAGTCTCAAACCTTAGTTGAGGTTACCAGGTTCACTGAGGTTCCCAAGTTTTCTTAAATACTTATCAGTCATAGCTGTTCAAGCAAGTGATTTCTATATTCAAATCATTAGTTTCATAACAGAAGTACTCTTTGTATTCAGAGTGACCAACATAATTTTCAACAAGAGAAAAGGATATGTAAGAAAATAAAATGCTGTTTACAAAGACATTCAAAAGAAATCTTACATGTAAATCTAATACGCAGGATAATTAATAGCAGAGTGTTCTGGGTTAAAGCTTGGAATGAAAGATGGATAGCATGCTCGACTCTAACCATCAATCTCCTTAAATCTCTTTGATTCAGTGAATTTTAATCAGCTTAATCAGAAGGCATAGATCCCAGTTAGTTCCAGCTCTACTACTGTTGTACTCACTGGCAAAACACTTTTGCTTTAATTTTAGTATCAGTTTCCTCAGAAATAAGATAGACATATAAACATAAGTCTTAGCTATCTTCAAAATACCATTACCATCAAATGAACATTTGTGCCTCAAAGGCATTTAGTAAAATTTTTTAGATAAGAAAATAAATTTGTACTATTGTTGTTCTTTTATTTCATCACAATGACACCAATATTTTAAATTTCCTAGGGCTTTTCTCCACTTGCCATAATGGTATCCATCACAAAATCTGATTCACTTTTTGGAATTTTTTTTTTGATAGTTGATAAACATTTGATATGAAAATCACAAGTTACACATGAAACTATATGGTAGGGGTGGCACCAAGTCATCACTATCCATTTAGGAAGCTTTTGTCTAAAAAATTTTAGATACCAAAAATAACCACTTGGAAGACAAGATTTGAAGAACCCCAAGTAGCAGAATAATATGGACATTAAGACGCATCTGTTTGGTAGATGAATGTGTGTTCTCATACACACAACTTCCAAATTTGAAAACAAGACGTCTAGACTCTTTTCTTAATTGATGACTACACATAAAAATGTATCATAAAAATGTGTCTGAAAC
>NW_016807965.1:39755-102284 GCF_001698545.2 Rhinopithecus bieti
CTTTTGGAATTTTAAATGTTTTATATATCAGACTTCAATGTAACGTTGACCCTTGAAGAACACAGCTTTAAACTGTGAAGGTCCACTTATATGTGGATTTTTTCCAAAAAATGTATTGGAACATTTTTTTAGAGATGTATAACAATTTGAAAAAAAATCACATAAAGAATGAGTACCCCAGAAATATCAAAAAATTAATTTGAAGGTATGTCATGAATGCATAAAATGTATGTAGGTACTAGTCTTTTACTAGTACCTCTTTTACTCGTACTTTTTTTACTAGTAAAAAAAGGTACTAGTAAATTTTATCATTTACTTCCATAAAATATATATAAATCTATTATGAAAAGTTAAAATGTATCAAAACTTATGAACTTAGAATGCACATGGTACCATTTGCAGTCAAGAGAAGTGTAAACAAATGTAAAGATGCAGTATTAAATAATAACTGCATAAAATTAACTGTAATACCTACCATACAACTATAATAATTTTGTAGCCACCTTGTGTTGCTGTTGTGGGTGAGCTCAAGTGCTGGGAGTATCACCCTATGATGCTAATCATCTCTGAGTGAACAGTTCATCTTTCCAGTAAATTGCGTATCACAGTAAAAAGTAATCTCTCACAATTCTCACGTATTTTTCATCATATTTAGTGCAATGCTATAAATCTGGAATAACACCATGGCTTGCATATGAAGTGGCACTAGTGATGCTGCAAGTGCACCCAAGAAGCTGAGAAAAGTTACATTACAAGAAAAACTTGAATTGTTTCATATGTACCATAGATTAAGGTCTGCAGCTGAGGTTGCCCACCTTTTCACGAGTTCAGTACCAAAGGCATGAATACAGCATAAGAAGGATGGTTAAAAAAAAAAGAAAGAAAATTTATGAAGGTGTTGCTACAGCTGTGCCAACAGGTATAAAACCTTGCACTTTTGCAAATTACCCTTTTCTGTCATATTGAAAATGCAGTTTTTATATGGGTGCAGGATTGCTATAAGAAAAGCATACCTGGCCGGGCGCGGTGGCTCACGTCTGTAATCCCAGCACTTTGGGAGGCCGAGGCAGGCGGATCACAAGGTCAGGATATCGAGACCATCCTGGCTAACAAGGTGAAACCCCGTATCTACTAAAAATACAAAAAATTAGCCGGGCATGGTGGTGGGCGCCTGTATTCCCAGCTACTTGGGAGGCTGAGGCAGGAGAATGGTGTGAACCCAGGAGGCAGAGCTTGCAGAGAGCCAAGATTGCGCCACTGCACTCCAGCCTGGGTGACAGAGCAAGACTCCATCTCAAAAAAAAACAAAAAGCATACCTATAGAAAAAGTTATCATTATATGACAATTTAAAGCAAAAGGAAGGTGAATGATCGAAAGCTGGAGAATTTAATGCCAGCAAAGGATGGTTTGGTAATTTTAGAAAGACACTTGGCTTAAAAATGTCAAGATCACAAGAGAAGCAGTTTCTGTCAACCAAGTAGCAGCATGAGTTCCCAGACACATTGGAGAAAACATACCTCTTATGAACAGGTTTTTAATGCAGACAAAACTGCTCTATTCTGGGGGAAAAAAATGCCACAAATAACACGTATTAGTAAGGAAGAGAAGCATCAGGATTTAAGGGAGGAAGCAGCAGACCAACACCACTATTTGTGCAAATGCAGTCAGGTTTATGATCAGGACTGCCCTTATCTATAAATCTGTTCCCCAAGCCATAAGAAGAAAGATAAAGAACAGCTAAGCTTTTGGTTGTACAATGAGAAGCCCTTTTGCCACACTGCCTAAGAAGACGAAAACAGCTTTCTGGATTGGTTCCATTGATTCTTTATTCCTGAAGTCAAGAAGTACCTTGCAAATAAGCGGGCTGTGTTTCAAAGTTCTTTTGATATTGGACAATGCCCCAGTTACCAGAATCCCATAAGTTCAGTACTAAAGGCATAAAACTGGTCTACTTGCCCCCAAACACATTCTCTCTCATTCAGTCTCTAGATCAGGGGTCATAAGGATTTTTAAGACACATAGTACTCAACGGAAAGAACTGTCAATACTATGGAAGAGAAGCCCGACAGAGAGAACATCATGAAAGTCTGAAGAGATTACACCATTGAAGAGACCATGGTTGTTATAGAAAAACCTGTGAAAGCTATCAAGGCCGAAACCATAAATTCCTGCTGGACATAACTCTGTCCAGACTTTGTACATGACTTCACAAGATTTAGAACAGTGCCAATCAAGGAAGTCATGAAAGAGACTGTAGATACACCCCCCTCACGCCCCTCCAAAAAAAAAGGTAACGGATGAAAGGTTTGAAGACATGGATCTGGGAGAAATCCAAGAGCTAACAGACACCACACCAGAGGAATTAACAGAAGATGACTTGAACTCTTCGAGTGCATCCGAACCAATGCCAGACAGTGAGGAAGAAGACACAGAAGCAATGCCAGAAAACAAAGTTAAATTAGACAATCTGGCAGAAGGGTTCCAATTACTCAAGATAGCTTTTGATTTCTTTTATGACATGGATGCTTCTATGACATGGGCGCTAAAACACAGTGGAAGAAAGGTTGGTACAGTAAAGAAACATTTTAGAGAAATGAAAAGCAAAAAAAGTCAGATACAAATTACAATGTACAGTTGTCCCTTAGTATACATGGGGGATTGGTTCTAGGTTAGCGTGTAAGCTTACCAAATCCACGTATACCTAAATCAATATATACAAAATCTCTGAATACTCAAGTCCTGCAGTCAGCCCTGCAGAACCCAAGTATACAAAAAGGCAGCCCTCCATACATGTGGGTTTTGCATCCCAAAATACTGTACTTTTTATCTGCATTTGGTTGAAAAAAATCCAAATATAAGTGAATCCCTGTAGCTCAAGCCCATGTCGTTCAAGAGTCAACTGTATTTCCGTAAAGTCACACAAAGTGTGCCTACCTGCTTCTACCTCCTCCACCTCTTCCACTTCCCCAAGACAGCATGACCAACCCCTACTCTTCCTCCTTCTCATCCTACTCAAGATAACCAGTATGAAGACTTTTATGATTCTCTACTTCCACTGAAATGAATAGTAAATATATTTTTTCTTCTTATGATTTTCTTAGTAGCATTTTCTTTTCTCTAGCTTACTGTAAGAATACAGTACATAACATGGATGCAGCTGGAAACCATCATTCTCAGCAAACTATCGCAAGAACAGAAAACCAAACAGCGCATGTTCTCACTCATAGGTGGGAAATGAACAATGAGATCATTTGGACTCGGGAAGGGGAACATCACACACCGGGGCCTATCATGGGGAGGGGAAGGGGGGAGGGATTGCATTGGGAGTTATACCTGATATAAATGACGAGTTGATGGGTGCTGATGAGTTGATGGGTGCAGCACACCAACATGGCACAAGTATACATATGTAACAAACCTGCACATTATGCACATGTACCCTAGAACTTAAAGTATAATAACAACAACAACAACAAAAAAGAAAATGAGGCACATATACACCACGGAATAATATGCAGCCATAAAAAAGGATGAGTTCCTATCCTTTGTAGGGACATGGACGAAGCTGGAAACCATCATTCTGAGCAAACTATCACAAGGAGAGAAAACCAAACACCGCATATTCTCACTCATAGGAATTGAACAATGAGAACACTTGGACACAGGGTGGGGAACATCACACACCAGGGCCTGTTGTGTGGTGGGGGGAGGGGAAAGGGATAGCATTAGGAGATATACCTAATGTAAATGACAAGTTAATGGGTGCAGCACACCAACATGGCACATGTATACATATGTAACAAACCTGCACGTTGTGCACATGTACCCTAGAACTTGAAGTACAATACATTAAAAAAAAACTTTAAAATAAAGATTAAAAAAAAAAGAATACAGTACATAATACAGATACATAGAAAATATGTGTTAATCAACTGTTTATGTTGGTAAGCCTATCAATAGTTAAGTTCTGAGGGAGTCAAAAGTTATAGCTGGCTTCTGACTGCTTGGGTGGGGGTGTTGCCACCCCAAACTTCTACATTGTTCAAGGGTCAACTGTATTTCATTTGTATTGTAGATTACAGGCTAAAAATGTGTTAAACCAATGCTTTTCAGAACCTTTCACACACTGCCTATTCCATAAAGCTTTTCACAATCAAAAAAGTATCTATCATGCTACTTGTTTATGGACTAGAACAAAGGGTGGGACACTTACTCTGTAAAGGGCCAAGTAGTAAATATTTTAGGCTTTGTGGGCTAGAGCCCCTGTTACAACTACTCAAATGCCCCATTGCCTGTGAAAGCAGTCATAGATAATATGTAAAGAAATGGGGATGGCTGTCCCAATAAAACATTATTTACAAAAATAGGCAGCCAGATGGATTTGGCATCAAGGCCATAGTCTGCCAAACCCTGCTCTAAAACAGTGTTTCTCAATCTATACTGTTCATACTAATCATGTGAAATCTCAATGGAGATTCTGATTCCGTACATCTGGGTGGGGCCTGAGATTCTGCCCCACTAACCATCTCATAGTTGACTGATGATGATACTATTCAAAGATTCATATTTCTGAGTAGCAAGGCTCTGATAAGCCCCATGAGAAGAGAGGTCCTACATAATTAGTAATTATTTACTATCTGGCCTGAGTGCCTAGAACAGTGTCTGACATGTAATAAAGCCACTCAATAAATATTTAAGAAATGAACTAATACACTTCTAACAGAACATCATGCTCTGCCTTATATCATTATTAAGTGTGTCATCCTTTATGAGGCTCATCCTTATGTTCACCTTATTAGCATGTAAGCTTACCAAATCTAGCAATCTCTGTAACACAGTAGATTTTCTAATAAATGCTAATTGATTAAATCAGAGCTTTGGTCTATGTACACACTACAAAAGCTAGCTGTTGGCAAATTCATCCCAAATTCTTCTGCTGTGTTCCTCCACAATGATCATCTTGTATTTCCTTAAGCTTTCTACAGTCCTTGTACTTCAAGGTCATTGTACATTCCTCTTTTCTTGACAGGAACATCCTTCCCTAATCTTTCAAGTCTAAAGATAAATATCACCTCTTTAGAAAGCAGTGCAGTAAGTGTCCTTACCTTCTCCCACCCTCCTTCTGCACTCCAAATGCAGTTCTCTAGCTCAGCCATGGGTGTCTTCTTTAAAGCACTCACCACATTTCACAATTACAGTCATGCATTGCTTAACAACAGGGATATGTTTTAAGAAGTGCATCATTAGCAATTTCATCATGTTGTAAACATCATGGAGTGTTCTTACACAAACCTGGATAGTACAGCCTACTATACACCTAGGCTACATGCTATAGCCTATTGCTCCTAGGCTACAAACCTATTCAGCATGTTACCATACTGAATACTACCAGCAATGGAAACACAGTGGTAAGTACTTATATATCTAAATATATCTAAACAAAAAAGGTACAGTAAAAATATGGTATAAGAGATTTTAAAAAAAGGTAAATTTTAATTAGGCACTTACCAGAAATGGAGTCTATAGGACTAGAAGTCAGGTCTGGGTGAGTCAATGAGTGAGTGAAGGCCTAAGACATTACTGTACTCTACTGTAGACTTTATAAACACTGTATACTTAGGCTACATTAAATTTATAAAAATAAATTTTCATTCTTTAGTAATAAATTAACACTGGCTTACTGTAACCTTTCTACTTTACAAACTTTTTAATTTTTTAACTCTGACTCTCGTGATAACAGAGCTTAAACACAAATACCTTGCACAGCTCTACTAAAATATTTTCTTTATATCCTTATTCCATAATCTTTTTGTACATTTAATTTTTTTTCCTTTTAAAATTTTTTTTGTTAAAAATTAAGACACAAACATACACATTAACCTAGGCCTACATAGGTTCAGGATCATCAAGACATCACTAGGCTATAATAATTTTTCAGCTCTATTATAACCTTAGGGGACCACTGTCATATATGCAGTCCATCACTGACTGAAACATCATTATGCAGTTCATGACTACATTTTATTTACTTATATGGTGATTTTTAAAAATCTCATTTACTCTACTAGAATGTAAGCTCAATACTGTATTTACCTTACTCACCACTGAATCCCTACCAATTAGCACAGTTCCTGACACATGTAAACACAAAATTATATTTACTGACTGAATGGTTAATTATTCACATTCACAAAGAATTTATTTCATTATCCTTATATTTAAGAAGTATCTGCATTATTTAAAAAAAAAAAAAAAAACACTGCCTTTTATCTGAGTGGGACCACAGAAGCCAAATTTGTACTTCATGATGCTGCTCTCTCAACAATAACTAATTAGATCAAGAGGGAATATCTGCTCTGAGTTGGTCTACATTTTCTCTCATGGTATTTTCGGGACTGGGACTGACACTCTGGTGTCTCTGTGGGTCACTTTAACTGACTGACTAAGTAGTAGTGGTACGTAACTATATTTGGTCATGTACATCCTTGAAAGTACTAAAAAGTAAATCTACAAAGTGTAAAGAAGGAAGAGACATGTAGATAGAAGCAAGCATAAAAGATGGGAAGAGTATTACCTATGTTCCTAACAGCTTTACCTATGGCAAATTCCAGTTCTTCATGAAGCCAAGATGTTCTTTGTGATTTCAGGAGTTATCCCAATATCCTTCTACATTTCCATTTTCAGATAGGCTGAAATGGGTTTCTGGTAATTACAACTGGTATTTTTCTAACTAAACATATGCAGTTTATAAAAGAACATAAAGAAGCAAAATACAGCCCAAAAGTGTGTCAAAATTGCAGGAGGGAAAAATGTTGAGTGATCTTCAAGTTTTCAATAACTAGAGTCTAGTAATCAAAGGTATGATTATAAAATATTGTATGTTTAGTGAAAAGATAAACACTATCAACAAATAAGAGTATGTCAAAACTAATATACTTTAAAATGAATAAATACTTCAATAATTCCTCCAGCAAAACATTTGTCATCAATGGACACTTAGTTCCAAAATTATTCAAAATACTACCTGCCAGGTAGCTGGCCCTAAGTACATTTTTAAAAGTAAAAAATTAACAATCCTTTGCATGAACTAATTGAAATAAATACTTCTTTAACCCAAAAGAAACAGGAGAAGAGAGCAAAATGTTGTGCAATATTTGGGATAAAAATGAACTTAAGAGAGAAAGGATAGGAAACGATCACACCCAACTAGAATTCTATTACTCAGACATACAGGGAAGGAGATGTGACAAGCAAGAAGCCTGAGCCAATAAACTCCCTAAGAATCTCCTACAAGCCAATCACCTCAAAATGTCAATCAGTTCTGGTAACTCCTGCAGCCAACTATTCCTATTAATTAAAAAAAAAAAAATTGCTAATTGAGTAATCCATGTTTTGTTAGGAAGTTGAAATGGAAATGACAAAATCCTAGTAGTTTTATTTTGTAGCACAATTCAAAGTATCCATTATTTTCCAAGAGCAAATGAAAATGTCAAAAACATTCTTGCTGTAGATATTTAGTTGCTTTCTGCCAAATTAATGAAAGGAAAATATTGCACTTTGAATTGGTTAATTACCATGAATCCTTCTGCAAAGGGCTCCTGCTTGCAGAATTAAGCCAGCTTTAGTTGGCACACTGCCCTAATATTCATAGAGACTAGACTATAGGCTCCACTGTACTCAAGACATTTTAGTTTTTGGCATCATTCATCAGCTTACAAATCATCAGTCTTAACTACTATAGACATTCAACTGTCTGAAATAAACAGGGCAGAAAGCACCTGCATTTAATGGGGATGTACCACATTCTGCTTCTTTGAAATTTTAAGAGCTAGACTTAGAATACAGAATGAACAAGAATACCCTGATTTATATAGCTTCTAGAAACTAGAGCTGCTTTAACAAAAATCCTCTGGTAACAAAGCTACTCCAAGGAAATCCTCTAAGAAGGCGGCAACTTCACACAAGGGGGATCTTAGAGAAGTTATTTTTCTTCAGTACTAGGCCAGGGTTCATTGAGCTATTTCAGGTTTAGGTCTCTTAAGAGTCCATACATAGACCTCATTCCACCCTACTTTCTGGGATTTGAAGTTAAAAGGTGCTGATTTGCCTATTTCAAAACCTCATTAAATAACCATTGCAGTATTCAAGCCTAACCCTATCTCTCCTTT
Organism: Rhinopithecus bieti; assembly: GCF_001698545.2. NCBI lineage: Eukaryota > Metazoa > Chordata > Mammalia > Primates > Cercopithecidae > Rhinopithecus > Rhinopithecus bieti. Next base: position 47,925 of record NW_016807965.1, read on the forward strand.
CACCCTTCTTCATGTGATTCACTTACCTGGAGAAACTGCAAGACCTGAATGCCCTCTCTCTATGTGAGATGTCATATTAAATATATTTCCTTAAAATTGAGTAGGGAAATGCTTCTCAACTTTTGAAAATATATTCTACCAACCCTTCTATATTTTAGAATGGGTAGAGAAAGAATGGGTAGAGAGACAGAGATGAAACAAACTAATGATGTGTATATTTTCTTTTTCCTTTCCCTAAATAAAATGGAAAAAAGAAGATCTTGAATAAAGACAGAAACATACTGATAAACCTGAGAACACAAGCTGGCCATCTCCAAGATGTTCTCCGTGTGATCGTAAATAAGCATGTCAGGCTTCAGTGTGTCACTTCCTCAGAGTCTTGCATCCGGGAATGGGAAGAGCGAAGAAGCCGACAGTTGATCCTAAAAAAGGTCATTCAAAACCAACTACAATGTTCATATACTTTCACATTTAAGTATTACGGCAAATGCAAAATTAGCAAGCAGTGCTTTTTAGAACTGACAAAATAACCTGTACAAATCCTCAGTCAAAAATACTTAGATGACATTAGACTTCAGTCTTGAAGAACTTGATATAGTAAGTCCATATCTATCTTTAAATAAATTGGAGTTAGGTCAAGAGGACAACTGAGATGCTTAAAGGGTCTAGAAACCATGAAAAATATAGTGTAATAACAGAAAGAAGGTAGAAAAAGAGAAAGAAAGAACAGATGGGATAAAGAACAAACGCCAAGATGACAAAAGGAACCATATCAAAAATAACAGTAGTAAATGCAAATGATCTAAACACTTCAATTAAAAATTAAAAGGCAGAGATTAATAGACTCCTATAAAAGCAAGATATAACAACATGCTGCCTTTGAGAAATACACATTAAATACGGACACATATAAGTTAAAAGCAAAAGGATAGAAAAAGATATATCACACTAATACCAGTCAAAAGAAATCTAGTGGCTATACTAGTATCAGAAAGAAAGTTGATTTCAGAACAGAACTATTATCAGGAATACAGAGAATAATTTCATAATGATAAAGTGGTCAATTCATCAAGACGACATAATAATTTTAAATGATTATGCACCAAATAACAGAGCTCAAAATATATGAATCAAAAACTGACAGAAACCAAGATTTATAACATTCTGGCCATAAAACAAGTCTCAAATTTAAAATGATTCAAGCTATAACAGTATGTTATCTGCTCACAACTGAACTAAATTAGAAAACAGTAACAGAAAGGTCTCTAGAATACCCACAAATATTTTGGAGCTAAGTATAAAACTTCTAAATAAACCAGAGGGTCAAAGAAGAAACAAAAACAGGGATTAGAAAGTATTTTAAACTGAATGAAATTTTAAAAAAACAAAATTGTAATAAGCCACTAAAACAGTACTTATAGGGAAATTTATACTACTAAATATCTATATCAGAAAATAAGAAAGGTCTTAATAGCCTCTGCTTCCACCTTGAGAAATCAGTAAAAGAGTAAATCAAGAATCAAGAAATGAGAAGAGAGAAAGTAAGGATCATGGCCAAATTCATTGAAATAGAAAATAGAATAATAGAAAAAAAAAATCAGTGAAAACGAAATCTCATTCTTTGAAATGGTCAACAAAACTGATAAACCTCTAGACAGACTGATCTGAAATTAAAAGATAAAAATTAGGAATTTCAGGAAGGAGAGGTGGCATCATTACAGAATCTATAGATAATATGGGAATATTTTAACAACTTTATGCCAATAAGTTTGAGAATTTAATAGCAGAAGTAATCAATTCCTTGAAAGACTCAAATTACCTAATCTCACTCAAGAAGAAACAAATAATGTAATATACCTATATCTATTAAAGAAATTGAATTTTTAATTTAAAACCCTTCCCACAAGAAAAACTCCAGGCCCAAATGACTTCTACCAAAGTAAAGAAGAAACAATACTAACAATACTAACATGTTTGCCAAACACTGCAGAGGAGAGAATACTTCCCAACCTAGGCTATGAGACCAGCGTTACTTTAATACACACGGAGATATTACAAGAAAAGGAAACCACACACCAGTATTTCTCATGTACATAAATGTAAAAATCTTAAAAGGTTGAATCTAATATTCATAAAGGATAATACATCAGAACTACATAGAGTCAGTCTCAGGATCTGAAAGTTTGTTTAGGGCTTCAGACCACCTTAAATGTAATCTACCATACTAAGACACTAAAAAAGAAAAACTTAACGATCATCTAAATAGGCACCTGAAAGTATTTAACAAATTCTAACATTCATTTACGATAAAAACTCTCAGCAAAGTAGCAATAAAAGAATTTTTTCCACCTATTAAAAGGCATCTATTAACAACTTGCAGTTAACATCATATTTAAAGACGAAAAATTAAGTATCTCTTCTGTATGATCGGGAACAAGACAGAAATGACTGCTTTCATCACTTCTATTCAATACTGTGCTGGACATTCTAGCTAGTGCAATCAGCAAAATAAAAGAAATAAAAAGTATCCAGATTTTAAAGAAATAAATAAAATTATATTCAGACAACATAATCATCTACACAGAAAGTTAGCATCTATAAAATCATTATAAGAACGAGTGAGTGTAACAAGGTTGCAAGATAAAAAACCAGTATTTAAATCAATTGTGTATCTACCTACTAGTTATTAAAACTTAAAAGCTGCAATTCAAAAATAAATTTATAATAGCATCCACAAACACAAAATACTTAGGAATAAATCTGACAAAAGATGTGCAAGATCTATACACTGAAAACTACAAAAAATACTTCTGAGAGAAATTAGAGGGCTAAGAGGTATAACTTGTTCATGGGTTACATGACCCAATACTGTTAACATGTCAAGTCTTGCTAAATTCATTTAAAGATCTAATGCAATCCAAATCCCAAATCCCAACAGGCTTTTTCAGCAGAAATTGACAAGTTGATTCTAAAATTCATATGGAAATCCAAAGGACTTAGAATAGCAAAAACACCTTTGATAAAGAAAAGTAAAAGGAGAGCTAACACTACCTGATTTGAAGACTTACTGTAAGTGTGCAACAACCAAGTCAGTATGTTATTGGGGTAAAGACAAACAAACACACCAATGAAATAGAATACAGAATTTCAAAACTGACCCATATATAAACAGATAACCAATTTTCAAGAAAGATGCAAAGACATTCAAGTAAAGAAAGAATAGTTTAACAAGTATTGTTGGAATAAATGGATATCCATATTTTCAAAAATGAACTTTGATCCACAGCTAACACCATATACAAAACTAACTAAAAATGAATTGCAGGATATAGGCTAACAACTCTGAAGTTGCTTTATATGTATACTGGGTTTGTAGAACCAAGTAAATGGATGATGGAAGCCATGTTTCTCATTGTTGGAGAGAGACATTAACGATAATAAACCAAACTAAAAAGAATTACAGAGTATGAGATTAGAGTCAGAGACACCAGTATGAATGCATTTTGTTTATATATATATATACACAAATGGACAGCTACAGAATTAATTTGAGAGAGAGAGAGATCCATGGGTTAGCACATTTACACGTTTCCTGGTTCTGTCTGCCAAGCAAACCTAGACATAGTGACACCCTGTGGCAACAACCAGCATATCCAGTGTCCAGGTCTTAATTTCTATATAATAAGCTCTAAAAACAAGAACCAAGGTTCCTTTGAGAAATGGATGATTCTGGCGCTGGGGCATAGAAAATAAAAGACGTGGGCATCTCGTAGTATCAAAAAGTAAAATGTGCTCAATAAAAAAGATGGAGGGTAACAAGTTAAGGAGACACAGGAGCCAACCTAAAAGAGTTCGCAATGGCCAAAGCTGGAACGAGTAACAAAATAATGTACTATTTGAATGTAAAGTATAAAATATGAGGCCATACTGATAAATGATTGAAGAAATAAATGGGAGAGAAGAGATAAATATTTTTATAGAATAATTTCAAGTAACTTATGTAAATACCCACATCTCTAGAAGATGATAGAACATAATTCCCTCCTCTATAAAACCCTTCCCTCCTTGGGCATAGGCTACGTGACTTGCTTCCAAAAAACAGACTATAGAAAGAGTAAAAAGAATGAACTTTACCAGCCTGGCATGGTGGCTCACGCCTGAATCCCAGCACTTTGGGTGGCCCAGGAGAGCAGATCACCTGAGGTCAGGAGTTCGAGACCAACCTGGTCAACATGGTGAAACCCCGTCTCTACCAAAAATACAAAAATTAATCAGGCGTGGTGGCACGCACCTGTAATCTCAGCTACTTGGGAGACTGAGGCAGGAGAAACGCTTGAACCCAGGAGACAGAGGTTGCAGTGAGCTGAGATCACGCCATTACATTCCAGCCTAGGCGACAAGAGCGAGACTCGGTCTCAAAAAAAAAAAAAAAAAACAAACAAAACAAAACAAAACAAAAAAACAAGAATTAAGTTTACCATAGAGTAACCTAGCTAATATTACCTTAGTCAGGTAATCAAGGTTAAGCAACACCAATGATAAAGGTATGTTGATACCACATGATGTGATGAAAAAGGCACTTCTCCCCCCAAAAAATCCAAACCCCTGTGTAATCAAGAAAAAAACATCGGACAAACCAAAATTTAAGGATACTCTACAAAATATTTGGTCAGTACTGCTCAAAACTGTCAAGGTCATGAAAAATAAGGGAAAACAGAAAAGTCATCAAGGATCAGAGCTAAGGAGACACAAAAACTAAACAAAATGTAGAAACCTGGAACAGAAACAGATATTAGTGGAAAAACTGATGAAATCCAAATAAAGTCTGAAATACAGCCAACAGTAATGTACCCTCTAGTTGCCTAGTTGTAACAAATATATCATGGTTATTTAAGACGTTCACAAAGGGAGAAAATGAATGGGGGTGTATGTGCACCTCTGTACTACCTCTGCAACTTTTCTGCAAATCTAAAATTATTCCAAAGTAAAAAGTTTATTATAAAATGGATTATACACCTAAGTGTAAAAAATAAAACATAAAGCTTCCAGAAGAAGACATAAAATATTTTGGCATTGATTTTGGCAAAATTTATTAATTATAATGCTAATAGCACAATCCATAAAAGATAAAATAAATTAGACTTAATCAAAATTAAAATTTTCTGCTCTTTGAAAGACACTGTACAGGAAGGAAAAGAAAAAGCAGGTGAGGCTCTGCAAACATATATCCAATAATCGTCTTACATCCATAATGTAAAGAACTCGCAAAACTCAAAATAAACAACCTGATTAAAAGTGAGCAAAAGATTTGGACAGTCACTCAAGGAGACATAAAGTGGCAAATATGCACAAATTAAGAAGGTACAAATTAATACCACAGAAAGAAACCACTACACATCCATTAGAATGGCTAACATTTTATTTTCTTCAACTTTTAAGTTCAGGGGTACATGTGCAAGATGTGCAGGTTTGTTACATAGGTAAATGTGTCATGATGGTTTGCTGCACAGATCATCCCGTCACCTAGGTATTAAGCCCAGCATCCATTAGCTATTCTTCCTGATGCCCTGCCTCTCACCACCAACCCTCTCCAAAAGGCCCCAGTGAATGTTGTTACCCTCCATGTGTCCATGTGTTAACATCATTCAGCTTCCACCTATAAGGGAGAACATGTGGTGTTTGGTTTTCTGTTCCTGTGTTAGCTTGCTGAGGATAATGACTTCCAACTCCATCCACGTCCCTGTAAAGCACATGATCTCATTCCTTTTTATGGCTGCATAATATTCCATGGTGTATATGTACCACATTTTCTTTATCCAGTCTATCATTGATGGGAATTTGGGTTGATTCCATGGCTTTGCTATTTTGAACAGAGCTGCAATAAACATACATATGCATGTATCTTTATAAAAGAATGATTTACATTCTCTTGACTATATACCCAGTAGTGGGATTGCTGAGTCAAATGGTATTTCTTTCTGCCTCTAAGTCTTTGAGGAATTGCCACATTGTCTTCCACAATGGTTGAACTAATTTACACTCCCAACGATGTAAAAGTATTCCTTTTTCTCTGTAACCTTGCCAGCAGCTGTTTTTTGACTTGTTAACAATAGAATGGCTAAAATTTTAAAAATTGACCACATCAACTGCTGGTAAGGATGTAGAGAAATTGGAATTCCCAACAACGCTGTTTGGAATCTAAAACAGTGCAACCAGTCTGTATAACAGTTTGGGAGTTTCTTAAAAATTGAAATACATATCCACCATATCACCCAAGCAATTCTACTCCTAGGGATTTATCCAAAAGAAAGCATTTGTTCAAAACCATGTACACCAACAGTCAGAAGAGCTTTAACCATAACAATCAATAAAAAGACATAACTCAATTATCTACCAACAGGTGAATATATAAACTCATTGTGGTATATCTATTTCATATACCACAGCATTGATGAGTAATTACTACTCATCAAATAACAGGAATGAACTGCTATTACAGACAACAACATAGATGAATTTCAAAATTATTATGCTAAGTGAAAGAAGTCACACAGAAAGAATGCACACTGTATTATTTTATTATTATAAAGTTCTGGAAAATGTAAACTAATACATAGTGACAGAAAACAGAAGAGAAATTGCAAGGGTAGGGAGGGACAGAGCTTGGTGGGGCAGGGAGAGTCAAGAGAAAGAGAATAGGGACATGGAAACTTCTGGGGTGACAGTATATACACTATCTTGATTGTAGAGTGTTTTCACAGCTATATACTACGTCAGAATTTACCAAATTACACACTTTAACTATATGCTGTTTATTGTATGCCAAATATACCACAACAAAGTTGTTTTTCACAAAATCAACAACTGGCAAAACTGGGAATACACTAAACCCAGAAATGATGAAGCCTCAAAAAAGGAATCCTGGCATTTGCCAAACAGCTGATGGCATAGCAAGTAAAATGCTGATCAGATTTGGTCTGTGTGGTTTCAGGAGAGAATCAGTACCCACAGAGGAGAAATTAAAAGGAAGCTGTATCAGCTACACCAATGGAATATACTGACAATTGAAGCTGTCTGAACATAGAATGGACTGCTTTGTAAGATAAAGCTCTCTCTCAGTCACAGAAAGAGTTGAAGCAGAAACTCAAATGATCACTTTGTTAGGCAAGGGTCTAGGAGAAATTCCCATGTGGGACAGGAGACAGACAGTACTTCCTGATCTTTAATGCCAGTCATCAGGAAATCAAAACAAACAGTTTGTACTTGGGGAGAAATATATTTAATCACATTCATCAAACTTTAAAGCCACCAATACCCAACACTTTGAATGGTTTAAAGTATTTGGGACCCTGTGGGTTAATGAATGCACTTGTCAGTGTTCAACTGAGTTATCTTTCACGCAGGGAAAGCAATAAAGAAATCTTCAAAGATAAACAAACATAGTTTTCTAATGTGTATTTGTCTTTCTGTTTGTGTTTTTCATATAGTAAGTTATTACAAATTTATTGAGAGAAGGGAGCATTTATAATGTTTACTATGCAATTTTAAGCAGTTAAGAGTTCAATACATAATATTAATAGCCACTACTTACTGAATATTTATCATAGGCCCAGAAATTTAAGCAAAACATCTTGAACACATGAACTTAACAATACTTCAAGATAGCTATTTTTCCCATTTTACAGATGAAATATCTCAGGGTGAGTGAAGTTAAGGGGATCTGCAGGTTGAGGATCTGAAGTCAAGCCCATCTGGCTTCATAATCCAATCTTACAAAATCACTCCTAGTTCACTGAAGAAATAAGGATCTGATGATCACTGCGTACAGACTCTTTCTTCATTCTCCAAATATTTCCTATATTCCCACCCAATTTATTTTTTAAAAATACAAATTTTCTCATGCTATGCATCCAACTTTGATAGCTTTCGTGCCTTATAATTCCTTAAGGGCAAAGTGTAAATTTGTCAACATGGTGGACAGATCTTCCCGCCTACTTTTCCAGCATCATTTCCTGTTATTTCTCCTGTATTCTAGACATAATAAGATCTTTCAAAGTCCTTTAAAAATGCAATGCATTTGTACTTGCTGTTCTCACTTTTCTGCATGCCCTGATTTCTGGCCTTGTGAATGAACTTTTATCTTTTCAGGATCAGTTTAAATATTGTTTCCTTTAGTGAAGTCTTCTTTAACATTCCAGTCACATTTAGATGTACCTTCTTTTACATGTACACCCCTCTATTCATACTGGTATTATTTATTTGTAGGTTTGTTTCCTGTAAAAACATCTCCTCAAAGACAGTTACTCATCCCTATATCTCCAGTGCCCAAGCCCAATGCCTGATATATGAGAACAGTTCAATAAATGTTGATTGACTGAATGGATAGATGATGAACAGGGGAATGAGTAAACAAACTGATACACAAACTAGTGTTTGAGATTAAGGGGTTACTGGGGGAGTACATAAAAGAAACAGGACTTGCATAGGACAGAGGTATACAAGTTGCCATAATTATAATATAGAACTATACCTTATTAATTTATATTATTTCATCCTAAAAGAAGTCTTCATTGAAGCAACTATTACTATCTGTCCTACTTGTGTGATCCTATTAGAAGAGTTTATTTAACCAAAAGTAAAGGTAATATATAATTTGATGCAAAAACTAATTCTCAAGAATGTAAAATGGTTGGAAACCAGGAGATCTGTGAACTACTCTGATTACTTGTCAAGAAGGAGAAAGCCAGAGGAATAACCTTTCTGTGACCTCCTTCCACAAACAAAACTATTCAGAGATTTTACCATTTCAAGATGTAACCTTGTTTAGTGCAGTCCTTCTGCAGATAATGAGACTTACAAAAAAAAAAAAAAAAATACATACAACTCTCACCATTTAAAATTTCAGACTCCTTTCCCTCTCCATTCTTTATGATTTTCAATTAAAATATTTTTATGCCTGACAATATGTTTGATTAGTTTCCTAAAATCTATCTTAATAAATTAGGGTAATGTATGATACATTTTGGTTTGAGGGGCTTCTTTTATCATCTATTCTCTCACACAGACTTAAAATGGAAATAATTTGGGTTCTTGCTGGACAATGCTGTTTTATGTTAAAATCAGGCTAAAACTAATTCTTTTTTAAAAATGCAAAATAAGATGGAACTTTAAAAAAGTCAAGAAGCTTTGAGAACAATCCTCAGCTAATGGAAAAATTATTTTAATTACATGAGAAATGTTCTAAAGCAATCTTTTGGGTGAAAACAAAGCATTACTTATTCGTTGAGGAAAATGCCTTCTCTAAAGAAGTGTTCACATGTCAGAAGCCCTTAGTCTATGAAATTAATGCCTTATACATGTAGGTTAAAAAAAATTCACACCTTGATAATTTTCTTCTAACATGCTACCTCATTATAGCAATAACATTTTGATTTATGCTAAAAAGCATTCCTTTCTGAAGAATTAAAATGTCTTTTAAAAAACACATAGAAAAAAATACTGAAGTGCTCTATAAAGTACTCAGTCAGTAACAGTGGACTTCACCTCAGAAGGACAAAAGAAGAAGCAATTTTAAACTCCATTAAGTATAATCATTTTTTTCTGAAACATGATAGTAACACGGAAATAGTAACTGAATGATTTCAGAGCCCAGCAATGCAAAAGTTGAGAAATGAAAAATGAAAAGACAAAATAAAACTTTGGGCTAAGATATCCATTAAACAAAAGACTATTTCTCAAAAGCTGACATAATTTTCTCAGGTTAACCAGAGAACACAGGATATACAATTTGTTTTGACTTTTTCTTTTACTATTTTCATCTTTGTTCTTGCTCCCTTTATAAATATACAGGTTAACAAAAGGAGGTAAAACTTGTCATCTTTCAAGGGAAACATTTCAGTTCATTCAATATTTGGTTTCATTAAGCATTTTTTGTGTCTCCTGCATGAAGGGATAATAGCATATAAAATGAAAGGACACCATGCATGAATTAAGAAAGAAGCATTCATAAGAGAATCAAAATCTAATTAGATAAACACACTTCCCTACAGGTGGATATGAATTCAAAAGTCTCTGAAATCTCATATTTAAAGGCTAGCAGTGCTTTTTTAATTATGCTAAAAGTCCCTTGTCTGCTTGATCTCTCATGAACAATTTTAATCAGGCAAGCCTAATATACTCCGTCTCACAGACAACTTAACAGAGCTTTCAACTATGAGCTAATGGGAAGACAAGGAATCACAAGCATTTTATTAAAAGGGAAAATGGCCAGCCTAGAGATTTGGCCAGCAATAAAGCAAGATTAAATCATGCTTTTCCCTCACTTAACCTACTTAACTTCAAGAACTACAGACATATAATTAATTTGCTCTTGAGATTTACTCTGTAAACATAAACACATGATTTTAAAAAAATTACATTCTTACAATTCACAGGGGTTTTAGTTTTTTTTTTTTTCCCACTCACAAATGGACTAATATACTAACAATCCTTTTGCCAGAGTCTAAGAGTAATCTCTTAAAAACGATCCTTTCCAAAAAAGGAGAGTCAAAAATCATTCTCTACAGTTGGCAGGGATCTTGACAAAGGATCCTGTTCAAAGTTCCGTTTCGACCTTTGCATCCCCAAACCCATTTGCTACATCAGCTATGTCACCAAGAGTCCTCTGTCCATTCAGAGGCCCTCCCACAATACAGTTCATTATAATCCACGTATTTCTTTTTCTTCTTAAAAAAAAAAAAATAGAGAACGGTCTCACTCTGTCACCCAGGCTAGACTGCAGTGGCACCATCACAGCTTGAATTGCAGCCTCAAATTCCTTCCTAGTCTCAAGTGATCCTCCCACCTCAGCCTCCCAAGTAGCTAGGACTACAGATGCATTCTACCACATCTGGCCAATTCTTCAAATTTTTTGTAAGGGAAGAGTCTTGCTATGTTGCCCAGGCTGGTCTCAAACGTCTGGCCTCGAGTGATCTTTCCACCTTGACCTCCCAAAGCACTGGGTTTGCAGGTATAAGCCACTGCACCCAGCCAAAACCCACATTTTTAAATTGCAATAAACTACCTAAATCTAAATGTAACAATTTTAAACTCTTTTCTTTTAACCAATTCAACCCAGAAAACTGAAGTACTAATGGGTGACCTAGGCCCTAAGAATCTGCACCTATGCTACACCTAGTTGGTTCTATTATCTTTATCCCCAAACTACTTTAAAATTAAAAATGAGGCCCTTTGTTTGAGTAACCCTAATTAGTTGCTGTGTGATTTACAGCATGTTCTCAACCCCCTCTGTACCTCATTTTCTCCATCTGTCAAATGGTTACTAATAATACCCTCCCTCAAAGAATAGAGGTAAGAATTAAATGATACCATATTAATACATAGAAGAGCTACACCTAGCATACTGTAGACACTTAATTTCTTTCTGTTGTGTCCAAGATCATTGTTTCTAGGCTCTTCAAGCGTGGGCCTCAACATTTCAAAATTATTTCCCCATCTCTACACTCAGCTCCATCCCTCTTGAGGATTCCCAGCTATTTTCATCCTAGAGCTCTTGGAGCTTCTCTGCCTCGGACAGTTTTTCTATGCACTGGTCATGTTTGCTTATTTATTAGAGATAGTTTCATTTACCCTTGCCTCAGTTTTTACCTGCCTGGTTCTTTTCCTCATTGGTGCTGTGCTTCTTCACTAATTACAACTGTACACTATCAGTTTATTTGACATTTTTCTATTCACATTGATTTAAAAGACTATTCTTCACAGTTAAACTAAGATATGGAAAATTGGCCAGGCACAGTGCCCCACACCTGTAATCCCAGCAACTGGGGAGGCCAAGGAGCTCCTAAGCTCAGGAGTTCAAGACCAGCCTGGGCAACATGGCAAGACCCTGTCTTTGCTAAAAAGGAAAAAAATTAGCATGTGGAAGTGCATATCTGTAGTCCCAGTCACTCCAGAGGCTGAGGGAGGAGGATCGTTTGAGCCCAAGAGATTGAAGCTACAATTACTGAGGCTGCAGTGAGCTATTATTACACCACCGCACTCTAGCCTAGGCAACTGAGCGAGAGACCCTGTCTCAAGAAAAAAAAAAAAAACCTAAGACACAGAAAATTAAAATAGTTTAGGACAAATGTGATCATCGTAGCCCAGGATAAAACATTTGGTTAATTCTTTGAAAATTTGGTTTTGGTTTTTATAGTTTATGCACTCACCTATCAGATCCTATGATTCTACTGACATGGTTGCTTGATGGGCTGTAAAATTCAACTTGTTTATTGAAATGGTAGATGCTAAAGAGAATATTTGCCTGGCAAGGCAGAGAAAAAAATAAAATTAAAATATAAGCTTTCGAAAAGGTTCATCAGTACTACTAAGATTGCAATCACACACATACAAATAAATCCCTTTAAAACCTCTAAAAATGAGTTGTTTGATCTATGTGAAAATACCCCAGATTAAGAAAATCTCAATTAGATTAAGAAAATCTCAATTCTGGTGTCAGAAAGACAAAATATGTAAGAGGGAATGTCTCTTTAAAACAACATAAAACAACATAGTTAAAATGTATTTTAACTGTGCTGAAAGTCATTTTTTCTTTTTTTACTATTTTTTTGTTTTTCTCTTTCCTTAACAAGATTTCCCATCATCTGTTCAACACACAAATGTGACATGTTTAGTTGACTACAAAATGAAAGTACTATTCTTTCTTTTAAAAAGAACATTTTTTAAAATCTTAGATGTCTGAAGGTGGGAAAGAAAGTATTATTCTTTACATAAATATGGAATTATGTGTCTTTCATAGACTACATGCTTGTTAATTTTCCTAATGGAGTTTAAAGTCTTTCCAATAATCCAGAGTTAATACCAACCTGCTTCAGATGACCACGTTTTGAAGTTTTGCTTCAAGTTTTTTGGTCAAGGACACACACACACACAAAATCAAATCAAGTGATATCAAGTACCGAATTTTTTTTTTAAAGTAGCAGAAAAGAGTAATAAGAATTCTTAGAATTTTCCCTTAAAAATCCTTAGGATCATTCCATTCAATTCACTCATGCAAATTTTACAGTCCAATGAAATTAAATAAATTATTACAATGACTAAATTTAGTACTACCTGGGAAAATGGCTAAAACTTCCTTTTCTATTCAATATTTGGTTTTAAAAGAGCTGCAATTGCAACTGGCACCCAGATCTTGGTTTCCAATACTATTTTCCAGTAAAAAAGAATCAGAATTCCATGGAAAAAGAGCTGAATCTAGGAGTGAAGCAGGAAATATAAAAGGCAAATCTGGAGCATCCTGTAGTGTAGGAAAGTGAAGAAGTGCTCAAAAAAGAAAACAAAAATAAAACACAATGATGAAAGTGTGTTAAAGAGATAAAGAAGCCAACTAAAAGAGTTCTCAATGGCCAAAGCTGGAACAATTTGAGCAATAAAACTGTAGTACTGGATTATAACCCAAAAATGATATAATCCATGAGCCATATTTATATTTGTAAATGATTGAGGCTGGGGATGGTGACTCACACCTGCAATCTCAGAACTTTGGGAGCCTGAAGTGGGAAGTTCGCTTGAGCCCAGGAGTTCAAGATCAGCCTAGGCAACATGGTGAAACCCCATCTCTCAAAAATTACAAATATTAGCAGGGCATGGTGGTGTGTCTGTAGTCCCAGCTACTTAGGAGGCTGAGGTAGGGGGATGGCTTGAGCCCAGGAGGTCTAGGCTGCAGTGAGCTACAATTACACCACCGCACTCTAGCCTGGGCAACAGAGAGAGCCTCAAAAAGATAGTAAGTTTTGACTGAAAAAATAAACAGAATGAGAGACGTATCTCTTGTGTAGAAGCATTCCAAATAATTTACTTAGCCCTCATGAAAGTGGAACATAATCTTCCACTCCTTATGTGTGGGCTGCAATATAGTGACTTCCTTCCAGAGTAACTTCATAGTGGAGAAACCTATTAATAATAGGGGAAACTAGGTGTAGCATACATGGGGACTCCGTTTAATATCTTCACATGCTTTCTGTAAATCTAAATTTATTCTAAAATAAAAAAATGTATTCTAAAAGTTGTTTTGGTTTTTTTTTTTTTTTTTAATATCTGCTACTGACCTTGGTTATCTGAAGTTTGCTACTTAGCTTACCAGTAGAAACCCTTAGTCAATTTTGGAATTGTACAATTTCAATTGTACAATTCTTTGTTACACTCTCAAATCCGCAGGTCACTTGTGCTGAAATAGAATTGGAAAAATGAGAAGCATATTTCTGCATCTGAGTTGTGCTCTATCTGCAACTATCTACATGACTTAAATAACGAATTTTCTCATCTATGAAACAAGGCAAAACTGCTGCAAGGGCTTTCTGTTACCCCTATGGGGACGGTGGGTAACGCTGACGCCCTATCTGACATTCTCATCACTGAAAGTGTGTCATCTGCACCCTTCTCCAGCCTTCTCTAGCTTGGCACACTCAGATGTCAATCTGGTACAAGATCTGGCTCTTTTAGTTTTCTTAAGAATTGATGCTCAAATGTCATTTTATAAAAAACCAACTACTGGCCAGGCACAGTGGCTCAAGCCTCTAATCTCAGTGCTTTGGGAGGCCAAGGCAGGAGAACTGCTTGACACTAGGAGTTCAAGTCCAGCTTGGGCAACATAGGGAGACACCAGCTCTATAAAATAATAAAAATAATAGCTGGGCCTGGTGGCACATGCTTGCTAGTCCCAGTTACTACAGAGGCTGAGGCAGGAAGATTGCTTGAGCTCAAGAGTTTGGCACTGCAGTGAACTATGATTGTGCCACTGCACTCCAGCCTGGGCAAAAAAAATAAAAATAAAAATAAATTCATGTTAACACCATATTTGGAAGAATAACCATAATTTAGGTACAATGGTTGCTTTTGTGTGGGGGAAGAGGAGGCTGGTGTGGGAAAAAGACATACTTTACATTCCATAGACACTCTGGCTATCTGAATTATTTTTTACTATGTGTATGCATTAGCTATTTAAAAACTTATTATAAAAGCAACAAGAAATTCACTATTACTCAGAGAATACTACAGGTTTCTGATTTCAACCTTTGTATCTGCTATCTGTGTATTATCTCTTTTTAATACAGTACCATAGATGGTAGTATGGCTCCAGGAGATTAGACTGAAATGATTTCAATCAAGTTCTTTTGTACCAAATCAGCTGTTTCAAAATAGCATAGCAGTCTTGGAATCAAAAGTGACTTAGGATGGAACATAGCCCTCTCTACTTACTAGTTATTTAACCTCACTAAATCCGAGCTTCTTCATCTGCAAAACAGGAATAACAGTACCCACATCCCATAAGACTGTTGGAAAGATTAAATAAAAACACATGTAAATTTCTTAGCCTAGTAGCAGGCACATCTATTATGGTCATTATCAGTATAAATGGAAGTCTGTGGAGGAGATCTGATTTATCACTCTGTCATGTCTTCTACTCAGCTATGGATCCAGAAGCAACTCCCAAGTGTAAACACCCACCAAATGCAATTGACTTTCAGCAATTATTATTCCTAGTTCATTAGGGAACTAAATACTTATCACTAACTAACTAAAATGAACAGTATTTCTTCTGCATAGAAACGCCCCAAATCCTAAGATACATGCAGAAGTCATACCTACTTAGAATTGAATAATTCTGTCTGGGCACGATGGTTCATGCCTGTAATGCTGGCAATGCCAGAACTTTGGGAGGCCAAGGGGGGTGGATCAGGACAGGAGTTCAAGACCAGCCTGGCCAACATGGTGAAACCCTGTCTCTACTAAAAATACAAAAATTAGCCAGGCATGGTGGCACATGCCTGTAATCCCAGCTACCTGGGAGGCTGAGGCATGAGAATTACTTGAACCCAGAAGGCAGAAGTTGCAGTGAGGCAAGATGGTGCCACTGCACTCCAGCCTGGGCACCAAAGCAAGACTCTGTCTCAAAAAAAAAAAAAGAGTAATTCTAATGAGCAATAAAACAACAAAAAATTTAAGAACAGTGACATAAAACATGCTTAATTGTGCAGAGTGCTACTGTTGAAATTGTCTTTAGCGTTATCCCAGAAGATGGCATAAATTTAGATTTTTTAAATATTTTAAATATATTTTTAAATATACCCCAGCCTTTTGCCTTAGTTCACTGTAAAAAAAGGTATGTTCACATTTAACTTGGGCATTGGTTTTTGAGACTAGTGATAAGATACATAAATAATTTTAGTAAAAATACAGATTAGAGTAGTACATATAAATATATTAACTGTTTAAATGGATATGTAAGTAGATTTTGTGTGCACAAATATGTGAATAAATAATGTTACCTACACACACTCTTTGCTATGAATTAGGAATGTCATTCCTTTCCTGCCTCAAGACAGTAGCTAAACAGTATATTTTACCCTGATTTCTATTTTATCTTGGGTTGTAAAATAAATCATTTCAAAAACTAAAGGTATATTTCTACTCATAGGATCTGTATTTGCATAGCTTCCCACAAAAACATACATAAACACAGGCAACACTCAAAATACATGTATATCTCTATGTACTTGAATGTAGCTTCAGATATGTATGTTCTACCTTACCAAAAGATAAATTGAGAATTTTTTAATACTTTCTAATTCTTTGCTTTAGATTTTGCTACAAGATTCCTTAAATTGCCTCTTATATCTGAGATAACATATAAGAGAAAGACCATGTGTAAAACTGATTTAAAATCACATCAAGCTACTTGGTTGCCACTAGAAAGCCAAAAAGCATGGACCTGCTATAAATGTTTAGGCTGTCCTTGTTAGTAAATGCTCCAAAGCAACTGGGAAGAGATAGGGAAATCTGAAACTACAATGATAAAAATCTTAAAGAATCATCTATTCCAACTAGTTAAGACTAGGAACCATTGAAGAAATCCTATTCTATGACTACGCTACCCTGTCCAATAATGGCTATTATTGACTATTTTTTTCCCCACAAATCTTTCATTTTATATAATGCTTCACAGTTTATAAGCCATTCACATGTGTATCAAATCATCTAATCTCAACAAAATCTATGAGAAAAATGTGGTACAATTAAATCAGGGACACAGAAATAATGTGATTTACACAAAGCCACTAAGCTATGAGTGGTAAAACTGAGATGCATACCCAAGCCTCCTGCCCCTAAATGTATCTTCATTGTCTTCCACCTCATCTTCAGAACTGAATTCCACTTTCCCTGACAGGTCCTATTTCTTGCAGCACAATGCCCCCTCGTCCACCCAGCTGGAATTCTTCCTTAGGTGTTTTACCAAATCCTCTCTAGTCAATTCCCCACACTGTAGCCAGAAATATCTTCCCAAATTTAAATCAGATAGTCTTCTATGTAAGACCAGCAAATGTTTTTCACTATTTCTACGTAAGGAATAGACTTCTTTTCCAAGGTCTTTACAGGCTGAGTGGCCTCATCCCTTCCTACCATTTCAGGTTTAGAGCAGATTCTGTGCACATCAGACAGGCTGTTTTTCTTAAGCACCATGCTTACTCACCCTAGATCCTTCTCCACCCCTGTTCACCTAGTCAGTGCATATTCTTTCTTTCTTCAGGCAAGCCTTCCCTTCCCTTACCTTACTAAGCAAATCAAATGCTCCTACTGTATACTCTTTCATGGCACCGTATACTTCTACTTCACTGAAGTTACCATAGCTGCAATTTACATTTACTCATGTAATTACTTGGTTAATGTCTGCCTTTTCCATCAGACTGTCAGTGCCATAAAGAGTAAAAAGGAGGTCAGTTTTTCTGTTTTTAGTCACTATTATATCCCCAGTGCTTGGCACAATTTTCAGCCTGCTAATAGATACATGATTTAAAAGCTGAGCAAATATAGAACTAGATTAATTCAGCCTTAAATATCTGAAAAGTAATTATTCTAATAATTTCTCTACACTACACACACAAAAGTTACGTTAGAAAACTACTCTGATTCTTCGTAATATTTTTTTATAATAAAGTTCCCAGATACTTCTTAAAACCTGGAAACCATAAATGAATACAATGGTATCTCATCATCAGTACAGAGACTGCACTTCCCCATTCCAAGTACTTCACTTCTACTAAAACAGTCTACACTTGTGTTTTAGTTTGTGCTGACAGAGCAATATCTGAGACTGGGTAATTCACAAAGAACAAAAACTTGTATCTGACAATCCGTGGCTGGAAGTCAAGGTGTAGGCAGGTTTGGTTGTCTGGTGAGGGCTGCATCCTCCAGAGTGGAGGAAAACTGTGTCCTCGCACGGCAGAAGGCAGAAAAGCAAGCTCCTGAAGGCTGTGGAAAGCTGCTTTTACAGGGGTCTTACTCCCACTCACAAGGGAAGGAGTCCTCATGACCTTATGACCTCTTAAAAGTCCCACGCTCTAATAGCATCACTTTGGCCATTAAATTTCTACATCTCACTTTTGGAGGAGACATTCAAACTATGGCAATGTGGGACATGGCAGTGACAGTTAAGCCACAACTTCCCAGGTCTTTTCACATGAACTTCCTTTAAAACATATCCACTTGATTCGTGGCTAGTGTGATAATTTGACAAACCTATATGCAAAATTTTATGTTAATCATTATTACAGACCATCTTAGTTTCAGCCAGTCACTTCAGATGGCTAAGCTTTTTTCAATCCTAATTCCTTCATCCAAACTATTAGCTTTTGCTCCCAGCTTTATGTGATATGCAAATATGATGTGCCTGTTTAATCCAAGTCCATGATAAAAATGATTAATAGAACAGATTGAGAAAAACGGCCACGTCATGTCACTGGAAATACCTTTCTTCAAGCTGACATCAATTCATTCACCAAAATATTTCAACCATCCATTAATTTACCTGGCCCAATAACCCAACTCCCAATTTGGCCATCTATTAAATATTTGATAAACATTTCATGAGACACTGTCTGAAACCTTACTAAAATCAACTTACTCCACCTATATAGGGAAAAAAAAAATCACATGTTTAACATGACACACTCCTAGTGAGCCCATGTGGTCCCTAGAGGACTGCTCCTTTTCTAGGTAAGTCCTCACAAGTCATCTAATCATCAGTTAAAGAATTGTCCCAAGAGCCAGGCACGGTGGCTCATGCCTGTAATCCCAGCACTTTAGGAGGCTGAGGCGGATGGATCATGAGGTCAAGAGATCGAGACCATCCTGGCCAACATGGTGAAAACCTGTCTCTACTATAGAAATTAGCTGGGCGTGGTGGTATGTGCCTGTAATCCCAGCTACTTGGTAGGCTAAGGCAGGAGAATAGCTTCAACTGGGAGACGGAGGTTGCTGTGAGCCAAGATCACGTCATTGTGCTCCAGCCTGGCAAGAGGGCGAGACTCCATCTCCAAAAAAACAAAACAACAAAACAAAACAAAACAGAAAAGAATTGTCCCAAGGATAAACATAAAACCTACTAATCTTAAAATAGCAGAATTCTACCTTTTCTCTCTTTTTTAAAATAAAACAGTATCTCCATGATCTTTAGTTTTCTGTCATCTCTGTTACTGGTCATAATGGTTCAAAGATTACCTAACCATTCATATTTGCAAGTCTTTTAATCCTAGGACATTAACTAGTTGAGAGCAAAAAAGTGCTTTCTCATCATGCTTTACCTTTCTTAACTTCAATTCCCTTGCTACTGTCATTAGTGTTCTTTACTGAACTTGAATATCATTTTCTTTTGATAGAGAAATTAAAAACCCAGGAGTTCCATAACTCTGCTTTCACTCCACAATCCAGTGTTACATCTGTCCCAACCAGTAGTTTATTCTTTTATTATTTTTTTTCATGATCTGAACATAACATGTTCCAGTACTTAGTATCTTTATAAGCCTCAATTCATTTTAGGATTCAGCTTCCTGTATGCCATTCTCTCAGCTTTATGTGACATTTGTATTTGTGTCCCAACCTTTTCTTATTTATGAGAACCATTTTTGCTTATATGGTCAGTGTTTCACTTTAAGGAACTCCACACAATTCACTCATTCAATGAATGTTTTACTGATTGCCATCTATACGCAATTCACCAAACTAGAGTAAAGAATACAAAGATACCTGAGATCCATCTGGTCTCTGTCTTCAAGGAATCTAGACAGATATATAGACTGCTAGGTGGAATTGTAGGCTTCTATATTCCCAAGATAAAAATAAGTGCTGTGTGAGCAGAGTACACAGCAACTAGCTCAAGCATGAAATAGCTGCTTAAGTCTTCATCAAGGAAATGACATCTGAGTTGAGTCGTGAGGAAGCAGTCATTAGAAGACTGGAAGTATCCTAGGGAACAGCATGTGCAAAGGCATGGCAATATAAAAAAGGACATTGTTTTCACACAGGAATGATGCAGCTAGGATTTAAGGTGCATGAAGTGTAATTCCAAGAGATAACTTAAAAATATGGGGTCAGTTATAAAAAAGGCCTTGTAATGTAAGTCTCCAATACATAGCATAAATAAAACAAAGCAAATGCTCTCTAAAGAATACTATGCAGCAGTTAGGAGTAGCAATCCAGATGTATGCCAATGATACAGACAGATCTTTAAAACAGTGCTGAGGTCAAAATAAAAAATGTCTGGAGCATAACACAAATAATGCAAATTTAAAATACAGGCACGTCCAGTATTTGTCTGCACACAAAATTAATCTACATGTTTTACAAGGACACATACAAATAAAAAGATTCAGATCAGAAACATCAGAATTTACCTGTGGAGCAGAAGAGTAATGGGGGTGGGAAACAGAAACAAAGAGATTTTCTTAAAGCAGATATACACCTGTTTTATGACCCCCAAAGTCTGTATGTTTTCCTATAGGTGACAAAGGCTTTAAAGCCTGGGAATGGCAAAATCTAATGTAGCTTTTAGGAATAAAGTCTGCCACAGTGTAAAGAATATAGTCCTGCAGTTGTAGTTTCTTCTGGAGTCAATGAACATGGGTTGATTACCCTTTATCTACACATGCTTAATAGATCTTTGTTATTCTGTAAGAAAAGGCTAAGTATAAGACTAAACTACCAATAAGTAAAGATGGATGTAGAAACTTTGGTAGTAGAAGAAAGTGAAGACAAGAGCTGACAGGGAATAAGTAGTTACAGATAAAAGCAGCATCTTAAAACTCAAATTTGATTATCTGCCAAGAATAGTATTGAAAACATTCCTGCATTGCAGCAGACACTGAATTACATAAATGCTAAGAATTTCACCAAATTGAAGATCTGTTCATTTTCTTGTAAGTGTGCCAAAGGGAGAGCAATGAGAAATTAAAACAATGCCCCTCTGAGTACGTCTTGGGAGCTCAGAGTAAAGATCTCTGGAATAAACTCATATGCGCCCTATCACTTGAGAGATGAATCTTGCATTACACCAAGAACTGCTTCATCTGTACAAACAGACTTTCTATAGAACTGTAACTGAACACTACAGGCAATGAGCCAACACTTTTAAATTTCATCAAGCTCCAGTGCCAGGTGACAACTGTTTGCTGTGACATGATTTATGCAACACATTTCATCTAGTTATCTCAGAATCAAAGGAATTTTACCAAAGGGTTCTCATTCAGATAAACAGGAAGAATTTCTACCCCAATCACATCTGTGAAAAGTGGAAGACATGTGGTAAGTTTCAGGACAAGATCCTACTGATTAAATTCTGAGAATAAAGGACTGGAAAACATAAAATTGGCACACTTACTGGGCACTCCTCTATTATGAAGACACTGTTTTACATTTGGATGTAGTGAGCTAACTAAAAAGAGACATAAATCAAAATAAATGGTATGAATAATAAGTGAAAGTATACATAATATATAACAATACTTATTTATATAACTTTACATTTCCATAGACACACTCGTGAGGGTCAGAATTTTTCGTTTTGCTCTTCCCTTTTTGTTCTGTGCTTCAGTAATTTCATGGGGATTCTTTTCCTTCTCAATCTTCTCTTCAAGTATCACTTCAGCCCCTAGTTATCTCATCCTACTACATTCTTATCCATTTTACTCAGAATAAGTTATAGTTTGATGGAAGGTAGAATTTAAAAGAGGACATCTTCCAATAATGACTCTAACACAATTTCATTTTGAAAGTATTTTACCTAAAGAAGGGTATCTATGTTACCCATGGATGGTGAAAGTATGAGTGTAGTTCCTTTCCTCTTCATAATGTATGTGTTGCTTTTGTAATCGACGAAAGGGGTTTTAAATAATGATACAGTGACATGATGAGGGAAAAAAAACTTTATTATAACAAATGTTCAACTAAAAAAGATGGTTGGTTACATATCAAAGGACCCTAATCTGGGATCTTCCTCTTGCCTTCTACCATTACTCTGGCTTACAACCCAGCTTAGATATGAATACATAAACCATAAGCTTTATTGTAGGGAATGTGACAAATTGAACGATGGAAGGCAGGGGCCAATAAAACCTAAAATTTACATTTCAGGTACTTAGAAAAGATACTAAATCTATTCTGGGCTCTACAAATTACATTGTATTTTACTAATATGCTCAATTTTCTTATGAGATGCAAATTAAATCAACACCAATTTAAGAACACAAATCCTCTTGCACCTCAATCTATGCATAGATGAAACTAAATCTAATATTTTAACAACGTCGCATAATAGATTTAATATTATTTTAAAAGTCCTTGTTCCATAAAACAATCATCACCCTATTTGCCCAGTTTTCCTCTACCTTGTACTCATCAAGTAAGATAAACCAAATTTAAAAAAATATAATTTTCAATGTTCAATTTTAGTTTTCTTAGCTCTAAACTTGAAATTGATAAACTCAGTCATTGTAAAACCTTATTCATGTCACTTAGTTCATTTCGGTCTACTTTAAATGAAGCAGGATTTCACAGACTCTCAGAGCTAGTACCTTACCTCCCTTAATCCCATCCCAACCCCACCTCAGGCTTAGTTAGTTACAAGTTACATGCCCACTATCAAAAAAAGCTTCAAAACACTGTACTATTTTCTTGCCATTTCCAAGTATGCATGCTTTTATTTCTACAGTAAGAAAAGACAACGCTTCCCTAATCACTTAACCAATTTCCCAACAACCTATTTTATTATATGTCTAACAGAGAACTATAAACGCCTCTCAATACTTCTCCTATAGTCTTACTCTAATGTATTTAATGTTCTCACAGATTATTTTCTTATAAGATGACAGGTTATCAATATTCATAAAATCTGGTATTTTTGGTACGTTTTAAACATCCATCGCTGAGATTTACTATTTCTTTTTTCTCATTATTTATTTAAAATATGTACTTAATATCAATAATATTTATCAAAACTAGGTAGACAAAATATACGTAGCAAATGTTTACAAAGCTCTTCACAAGGTTAAAATTCTAATATTTTTTAAATACATAAGAGAGCAACAAACTATTTTCATCACATAAAATGTAAGTTGAGTTTCATGTTTGTCACCCAATAAAGTTCACCATTTTATTCATTTAATCCAACTTCCCAATCATCCAAAACAATTTTAACAGATACCGTTTTAGATGGTAGACAGCATTTGTCATCCTGATCCTAAAGTTCACAGAATGCGCTTTGGATGAAAATAGAACAGTTTTAACACCAACATGTAAAAGTCACCCAACGAGGTCAAATCAGTGACTAAGCAATCTAAATACATCTATCAGTTTTCTCATCTAAATGGGATACAATTTAAAACTACTGCATGTTCAAGGAATAGTTTCTTGCCACAAAGAACTGTTAGTAGAACAATATTATGCCAGAAAAGAATTTTTTTTAATTTAATGTAACGTAACAATTACCACTGACAAGTTGTTAAGTTGAAATATAAACAAAGTATGACTTAATGAGAATATACAAGATTTCACAAAATGTTTACATGAACAAAACAAAATAATGTTAAGTATTAACATCTCTGTGAATATATTTTCATATACCATATCTACGGTTTATTGATATTAAATTAATATCCAAGGTTATTAAATTTTAATTTGCATATCAATTTTACAAATGCCTATATAAGCATACCTACATAAGCTGTTTTATTTTCTGTTTTACTTTTGTTTTACATACAAATAATCATTTGGAGAACATCTGAAAGTGAGAACACGCCCTTTAATACATATTAAAATATTTCTTATTTCAGTCACAAGAACTAAGTTGTTTGAGTGCCACAAGTGAACTTTTGTGTCTTCCAATTCATAATTAAGTTGGGGTTTACTCCTCCTGAAAATAAAAGGGGAACATTTCCCAACTCATTTTATGAGGCCAGTGTTACCCTGATTTAAAAAAGAAAAAAGTGATAAACATACTACAAGAAAATTTAACTACAGAACAATATCCCTTAGGAAGACAAATAACAAAATATCTGTAACAAAATCCTATAAAACTCAGCAACATACATATAAGCAGATAATGACAAAATGGGATTTATCCCAGAATTCAAGGTTGCTTTATCATTAGAATATCAATCAGGATATTTTACCAGATTAACAGACTAAAAGAAAAGTATAAGGTCATCTCAATTTAACATTCACTCATAAATAACCCTCAGCAAAATGGGAATGGAAGGGAATTTCCTCAGCCTAATAAAAGGCATCCAGAAAGAAACTATAGCTAACATCATACTTAATAGGGAAGGACTGAATATTTTCTTTCTAACACAAGAGGGCAAGGATATCCTCCCTCTCCATTTTACTCAACACTGTAGGTCCTAACCAAAGCAATAAGGGAAGAAAGATTAATAAATGGCACACAAATTAGAAAAGAAGTAGCAAAACTGTCTTTATTTGCAGACAACATAATTGTCTATGCAGAACACTTTTAAGAGTTTACCAAAATTAAATAAACCTATTAGAAATAGTGCATTTAGTACACCGCAATGTTACAAGGTCAAAATATAAAACTGTACTATACTTCAATACTAGTCATATTGTATTTCAATACTAGTATTGCTAATATTGCATTGTTAGCATTATAACAGCATGTGATGTCACTTATAATAGTATTAAACATATAATAGGAATAAACTTAACAAAAAATATATGCAAGAATTATGCACTAAAACAGCAAGACACTGGTAAGAGAAATTAAAGACCTAAGTAAAGAAAGAGACATATCATGTTCATGGATCATAACACCCAATATTGTTTAATATACTAATTTTCTTGAAACAGATCTATAGAGTCAATGCAATTCCAATCAAAATCCCAGTAGGCTTTTAAAATTTATATGAAAATGTAGAGGATATAAAGTAACCAAAACAATTTTGAAACACAACAGAAAGTGGGAGGACTTATATATTACTTAACTGTAAGACTATAAGCTACAATAATCAAGAAAATAGGGTATTGCCATAAAGATAGTAATTTAAAACGTAATAGAAATAAACCCACATATATATATGGTCAATTAATTTTCAATGAAAATGCTAAGGTAATTAAATGGAAAATTCTTGTCTTTTCAGCAAATGGAACTGGAACAATTACATACCCATTTGGAAAGATATGACACCTCACATCACATACAATAATTAACTCAAAATGTATCAGAAGCCTAAAATGAGATTATAAGCTACTAGAAAACACACAAGGCAATCTAAATGATATTCGTTTAGATAAAATCTTTTAACACTCTACAAAAGCACAAAGGAAAAAAATCAATAAACTGGGCTTCATCAAAATTAAAGGCTTATTCTTTGAAAAGGCACACTAAACAAAATGAAAGCACAAGCCGACAGACTTGGAAAAAAAAAAATTGGAAAACATATCTCTGATAAAGGACTTGTACCCAGAATATGTAGATGTATATACAGAACTCAGTAAGAAGGAAAAAAAGAACTGTTTTTTTAAAACTAGGGGCTGGGCACTGGGGCTTATGCTTATAATCCCAACATTTTGGGAGGCCAAGGCAGGAGGACTGTTTGAGCCTAGGAGTTCAAGACCAGCCTGGGAAACATAGGGAGACCCCAGTATCTACAAAAGTTTAAAATTAGCCAGGCATGGAGGTACACGCCTACATTCCCAGCTACTCAGGAGGGTGAGGTAGGAGGGTGAGGTGGGAGGATTGTTTGGGCCCAGGAAGTCAAGGCTACAGGGAGCTGTGATCATGCCATTGCACTCCTGCCTTCATAAATACAAATGAAAATAAAAAATAGGGAAATGGTTTCGACACTTTACATAAGTACATATGCAAATGACCAAAAGTACATGAAAAAATGCTCAAACAATTAATCATTTTAGGGAAATAAAAGTAATGTAACTGTAATGAGTTACCATTACATCTTCATTAGAATGATAGCTAAAATAAAAGAACTGTTAATACCAAGTGTTGAAAAGGATATAGAGCAACTGGTAGGAATGCAAAATGGTACAGCCACTTTGGAAAACAGTTTGGCAGTTATTTAGAAAAGTTAAAACATACCCTTATCATATGACTCAGCAATCGCTTCGTACACATTTATCCGAGTAAAATAAAACATATGTCCATAAAACACTTATATTGCATAACACTGTGTCTGCATAACTGTTTTATTCATAATAGCTAAACCCTGAAAAGAAAATTCCAACAAATAGTAATCAGAATAAACAAACTGTGGTATAGCCACACAGTAAACTACTGCTCAGCAATAAAAGGAACAAACTGCTGATCCATATACAGGTAAAATCTAAAAGAGGCCAGGTGCAAAACTACATACTGCATGATTCCATTTATATAAAATCCTAGAAACAGCAAAACTGTAGTAATATAAAGTAGATCTGTGGTTGCCAGGAGCAAGGAGATAGGGTAAAGGATCGACTACAAAAGGGCAGGAACAAACTTTTAGGGGTGATGGAAATGATCCATATTTGGTTGTAATGGTGGAACACAACTGCATATATTCGCTAAAACTCATCAAATTGTACACTTAAAATTGGTGAATTATACTGTAAGTAAATTACATCCCAATAAAGCTGATTTAACAAATAAAAGCAATTAAATATATGTTGAGGACTTTTACACTGGTGGGAATGTTTGATAACTTACCCATCCAAGAAACAGTTCCAACTTGTTAGATTTGAACAGGTAAAAATGTAAATACTAAAAAAAAAAAAAAAGAAAAAAAAATTCAAAAGGTATCAGTGGAACAGTAAGTGTCTCTCTCATCCCTATGACTCTATGCCTTTTACCACTTAATTTATATTCACACGGGAACAATATTGGTATAAAACCAACTGTTCCTATTTAAGGAACAGTTAATTAACAATATGTTAACGGGGTGCTTTATTAAAATAGAAGAATCACTAACTCATAACAATATGCAGGTCATTCTTTTCCAGAGGGGAACCTTCCCCAAAGCCCTTGAAATCTGAATTCTTTACCCCTATAAATCAAGGGTATCAGTAGTCTGACAGCATCTTAGTATCTCACTTCTAACAACCTGCCAATCCTTGTTCTAATATCTTGTGGCAAACACAAACCATTTCTCATCATATGTTAATCTGTTTTTCTTTCTTTCTTTTTCTGAAACAGAGTCTCACTCTGTTTCCCAGGCTGGAGTGCAGTAGCATGATCTCAGCTCACCACAACCTCCGCCTCCGGGGTTCAAGTGATTCTCCTGCCTCAGCCTCCTTAGTAGTTGGGATTACAGACATGCACCACCACACCCAGCTAACTTTTTTTTTTTTTTTTTTTTTTTTTTTTTTTTTAGTAGAAACAAGGTCTCATCATGTTAGCCAGCCTGGTCTTGAACTCCCAACCTTAGGTGATCTACCTGCCTCGGCCTCCCAAAGTACTGGGATTACAAACGTGAGCCACTGCACTTGACCCATATGTTAATCTGGATATACTACAAGTTCGATGAAAATATCCTTAAAGAGTAATTACAAAAATCAAAGCTATTATTCTTGTTCTACAGGAGTTTACAGTATACAAAGAAGAGAAGGTATACAAACAGGGCATTTTTATTAATAATACAAGATACCATATATCTCAAAACAGAGCAGTAAGTGGGAAAGACAGTAAGTATTGCTATGGTGAAAAAAAGAAAAAGCAAAAGTGGACTCAAAGGAGATGGGGGAACTTGACTATTCCTAAAAAACAGGATTTGAAAGAAAAAAAGTGAAGGACGGCATTCGGAGCAGGGCAAAGAACAGGAGAATGACGTAGCTGTGACCATATGAACAACATTTTCAGTGATCAGAGTAGAGACAACATATTTAAGTGGGAAAATAAGAGAGAAATACAAGATTTGAAGCACAGAGCTTATTCAAACAGCATTTATTAAGTACCTACTATATGCCATGCATAGCACTGAAATGAGCTATTTGAAAAGAAATTCCAGACTAAGAAATTTTGTCTTTTTACTCTGTAGCAGGAAAATAGAGTTCTAAAGAACTCATGGCAATTTTATACATCATTATTTTAACCAATCTTGGCAACAAATAATTTTAAACAATAGAAAAACAGAAAGGAAGGTATACGCATATGCTTAAAATCATATAGCCAAAACCAAAGCAAAAATCCCACATCTTCCTATTCCTACCTCTATGCTCCTTGTCTTGCTCTACTGGCTATATCCTTTAGTCCTCTTCATTTTCTCAAGCAAATACTAAATTATTAAAAGAAAAAAATGTGATGCAATAAAAGTAAAGTTTTAGTCAAATGCATATGGCTAGGTTGTACGGGTTGAATTAAAAGGTAAAGAACATGGATAAAATGGAATCTATTAGCACAGGTTGGCACAAAAGTAACTGTGACTTTTGCCAATCACTTTTGCACTAACCTAAAATTAGTGTAATAATCTAGGAATTGGTGGTAGCAGTAGGAACGGAAGCCACTGGATAATGATTCAATTTTGAAAATACCAAGAGATTCAAAGATAACTAGGTGATTAGTAAGTAGAGCCACTGGCAAAATGTAAATATCAAGAAATGAGTCTATTTTGTTGGGAAAATAATCTACTGTGGTCAAATTATTGCCCAAAGTCAAAGATATTAGATCAAACATTTCACAAGTTTCTATCCCTGAAACAGAATAATCCAGAGTTTACTACCATCCTTGGACCTTTTATTCACAAATACTTACCATTTTCTGTCTAGACTTAAAGCCTAGACACCACCATCTATCCAATCCCCAGAGGTATTCATATCTATAAAGCCCAATAAGAGTTTATGCCCACTTCCTGGAAACCTCTAAGAGAGAGCTGATATATCTAAATCTAAAGAAATACACACACACACCCGTGTGTGTGTGTGTGTGTGTGTGTGTGTAATTAAGTCTATCATTGAGCCAAGGCTTTCTTTCAGGGAATCAGGGTTATTTATCAGTCGTAAGTAAATGACTAATCTCTATATCATACATTAAGGCTTGCAACTGAGAAAGTATTTTAAAACCTACATAAAGATGAATCTATCTTCCCTCTTACATGAAAATTATTTCTCAAGGAAAGGTTATATTCATAACTTCTTCTAAGGTCCTGAAGAATTCCATTCACTTATGATATTAATTTTTTAATGAAAATACTGGACTAGTAGCTCTTTAATAATTATAAATGAAGACATCCAACAGAATAACTAGTCTTCAAAAGAGGATAACAAAGAGGATGAGGATCAAAGAAGTAAGAGCTAAACCCAAGTAAAAGCATATGAAACCTGGTATGTGAAGAACAGAGGTCAATGCTGCTCTTTGCAATGGCCAGTAGAGGCTGCCAGTGTACAAGCACACACAGGGCTTCCCCTCCCCGCCTGCCACAGACACAGAGTTGTCAACAAAATAAGAAACATTTCCATGGTATAATATGAAGCCCAGCACTCTAGGCTCATCATAGAGCATCATGAAGCAGCAAACACCAAGTGTCCTTTCAACCGTGGCTTCTGGGTATATGTCACGGGAACAAAAGAACGCCAGAATATTTTTTGAGTACTTTTGAAACATGATCGTATTTAGCCACTGTCTGACCAAAAGAAACCACCAATTCTATGTCATTACCTTTCCAGAAATGATACCTCAAGTTTTATAGACATGTAAAAATGGGTACCTTCCATGAAAAATAACTCAATTTAGGGCCTTCAAAATCCTTATTTGAATAGATGTATTACTCAGCTTCTTCAAATACAGTGAATTGTTACAGCTAAAGGAAATTTTCAGTTACTGAGTACAGAGACATAATTTTTGATCTAAAATTTATAACTATCATTCTTAAATTACAAACACTAACATACTTAAAAGGAATTTATTGATATTCCGCAGTCAGGTGAGATTCTGTCCATCTGCGCCCCTCACCTAGAGCCAGAAACATAAAGACACTCAAGTACACCAAGTGGCAATCACCTTTTAAAATTCATTTCATGAATCTGCTCTACAATTTTAAGAATTATGTATCTGGCCCTTTTTGAGCTCCACAACACTGCTATTTCTTGTAGAGAGAAACTTTGCTGTCAATCACTGCTCCCTTTTGCCACGCAAATATGTGCTGCAGCTTTCACTTGTCACTCCTATTATATGTAATGTAGGCAGCTTAGCACTAAATCAATTTAAGGAACTGCAGGAGTTAAATACATACATTATTATTATGATGACAGAAAAGGCAATGAATGTCTTGCAGCTCCATTTGCTTTCTTTGTTAAGAAAGAAAAAGCTAATTATCTGCAGCTGTCAACCATGAAGACCTAGACCTATTTAAGTCAACATCAGCCTTGGACAACTGAAAATATTTCTCAGATTTTTCCCCGATTGTTTTCTTTTGAAAAAAAAAAAAAAAAGAAAGAAAGAAAACCACATACTTTCATTACAAAATATTAAACATTCTAAAGGGCAATGTAAAAACAAGTTGAAAAATGTAAAACTACATACTTGTATCCCTTTTCATAACCAACTCATTTAATATTTTTTAAAACTGCCTGTCAGTTTTTCGTAATACCCACTCTCTAATTAGTGTAGTCAAAATTTAGAAAAATGCAAAGCATCTCCACATAAATTCATAAAAAGAAATTCAAGTGAAAGCCCAGACTATTGGTTACAATGAAACTATGTTACAGATGATCAAGGGATAAATTCTGTTCATCTATTTAACAAGAGAAAGAAACACACATCCAAAGTTGAACTGCTGCAAAAAGACACAAAATGCACACTGAATTTGTGTTCAATGTAGGAACACCAAAAGGTTATGCTTCTGTGTTCATATACTATTTCATATATATTATTTTCTTTACCTACCAATCTTNGCAATGTAAAAACAAGTTGAAAAATGTACTACATACTTGTATCCCTTTTCATAACCAACTCATTTAATATTTTTTAAAACTGCCTGTCAGTTTTCGTAATACCCACTCTCTAATTAGTGTAGTCAAAATTTAGAAAATGCAAAGCATCTCCACATAAATTCATAAAAGAAATTCAAGTGAAAGCCCAGACTATTGGTTACAATGAAACTATGTTACAGATGATCAAGGGATAAATTCTGTTCATCTATTTAACAAGAGAAAGAAACACACATCCAAAGTTGAACTGCTGCAAAAGACACAAAATGCACACTGAATTTGTGTTCAATGTAGGAACACCAAAAGGTTATGCTTCTGTGTTCATATACTATTTCATATATATTATTTTCTTTACCTACCAATCTTCTATTTTCTCGTCTAGTACCATTAGAATCTAGAACTAAATACTTGGTTTTGAATTTTCTTTTTTCAAATTTAAGGATCAACTTGGGTACTTTTCCAGGACACCCAACAAGGATGAAAACGGTATTTTCAGTAAGTCAAAGATAAAGTCAATATATAAACTATGAAACCTCTCAACGCTGTGTTCTAAAAAGTGGACAAAGGTCATTATTCTTGATTGTGAACAAATTTTTTTGCACTTGTTTTTACTGGTAATGATAAAATATTATTTTCCTATTATTTTCTTTGGAAGAGCTCTTCTTCTCATGGGAATACACTTAAAACTATTTTACAATTTCACATTAAAATACTGTCCAGTTAGCTTTCAAATAATTTTTAGACACCAATATAGATAAATTCAACCGTAAAAAATCAACAGTGTAAGAAAAACATGACATGTGACCCAAAATAATTATAGTTTTAAAAATTATAGCTCATGTTGCAGTGAGCTGAGATCACACCACTGCACTCCAGCCTGGGCGACAGAGCGAGACTCTGTATCAAATAAATAAATAAATAAATAAACAGCTCATGTGTAAGTCCCTAAACCAGCCTTAAAAAGGAAGCCTTTTCAAAGTACACCTGACCTACAACTCCAAGATGCTGATTTGCCACAAGCACCCCCTGCAATCTTCAGGTATCACTACTGTAATCCCCAGTCTCAAATGTGTTAGAGACAAGAAAGAGAAGGTCAAGAACCATTAGTATAAGTAACATAAAAATCAAACACATCTCAGATCCAAAGAATGATATATAAAAATGGAGAGCCAGTCAGGTTTAAGTACAGACATAGACATAGCCTATGTGGTAGGTTAAAACAACAACAACAGAAACAACAACAACAACAAAAACAGTACAGTTATGTGGCCACAAAATACTAAGCAAATTTTTCACTGTCACAAACTAGTAACTGACAGGAGCAAGATTCCATCTCAACTTTTCACAACAAAGCCCAGATTTTTTTTTCTTTTTCTTTTCTTTTTTTTTTTTGAGACAGAGTCTCGCTGTGTCGCCCAGGCTGGAGTGCAGTGGTACGATACTGGCTCATGGCAAGCTCCACCTGCCGGGTTCATGCCATTCTCCTGCCTTGGCCTCCCGAGTAGCTGGGCCTACAAGGCGCCCACCACCACAGCCAGCTAATTTTTTGTATTTTTTTTTTGTTTTAGTAGAGACAGGGTTTCACCGTGTTAGCAAGGATGGTCTCAACCTCCTGACCCTGTGATCCGCCCGCCTCGGCCTCCCAAAGTGCTGGGATTACACCCAGCCAAAGCCCAAATTCTTTTCACAGCCTGATATTACATCCAGAGTTCTTCTCTGATATGACTTTCAGAAATCTGTATCTATTGTGATTGACAGACAGTTGCTATCCTTTACAATTGATGATGCTGGTGAGAATGTTATCCTCTATGGATATAAACAGAGCAGAATTGACAAAAATATCAGGAGGTGATCCTTGTCTTAAAATGAGCAGGATAAGACAGATGACCTTCAAAGGTTCTTCTAGCATTCTAACATTCTATGAGTAATTTATCTTATTAAGATGCTTGGGAACAGATAAAAAATCTCTGGCTATTTTTTTTCTAACTTTCTGAAATCTGTTCAGGATAATAACTCCTACCCCATCACTATTTTACAAACATTTAAATATAGTATCTACTTTAATGTAATTCTCACAACTGTGTGATGTTGATTATTTTATACAGAAGAGAGTACTGAAATTCAAAAAGATTGTGGTGCCTTGGCCCAAAGCACCAAATTACTAAACAGCAGAGCAATTCTAAAGGCAAATCTGTCCTACTCACAGCTCAGGACATTTACCCTTATATATACTAGATGCTGCCATAATAACAGCATCCATTTGTACATCACTGTACCTTTGTCACCTGTTCCCTAACGGTCCTCAGAACAACCCTGCAATAAAACAAGGCAAGTAATATCATTCTGGCATCATTTTACAAATAACAGTCTTGGAGAATTTAAATCACTTGCTCAAGGATCCTTACAGAGTAATAGTAAAGCCAAGTCTCAAACAGAGGTCTCCTAACTCTAAGTCTAGTATTTCTTTTGTCACTATATCTGACTGTCAACTATAAGTTTGGCTTCAACATACCTTTGAAACATTTCTATGCCTACCCTGCTTAAACTTGTCTCTCTAAGCGTGAAATTCATTAAGTGTAATTGAACTCATGAAAGTACTGTTTATGCTTATGTGTGGCATAATAACTTATGTTCCCAATATAGAATTACTTTTAAAATATATTTGTCTAAGACTTTCAAGAAAATTCTCACCCAGATTTTGAGTGATCAAGAATAAGGTGGCTAGTTATTAGAAAAAATCCTCCTTAAATCCCAGCAAGGGGGGGAAAGGGATGCCTAATTTGGGAGTTTGTTGAATTATAAATCAGCCTTCTCCATACATCCAATTTATAGAACAGACAGTAGTACTGCCTAGAATTCTGTCTTCACTTCCTCAGAATCTTTCTACCAAACGCACTGCGACTACTGAATGATCTTATTTAGTAAACCAGCTTCTTGTCCCTTCATTAGGTCCTAATCTAAATTATAGTATAAAGACATAAGGTTTTCTACTCATGGCTGACTTATGATAAACAGCACTGGCTGGCCATGTGGCCTGATGAGGTCCTGAGACACACAAGGGTCTTTTTTTGGACTTTATCAGTCTTAGGGCAGGCAATTTATTTTGAGCCAGAAAAATAAAATATAATCTTAGGCCATCTGGTTCTGTAACACACTGTATTTGTTTAGAAAGGTCACTGTTGTCAAGTTATTGAATGTTATCTCTAGAATTGACAGGAAGAGGGAAGTTTTTGAAAGAAGGCCAAGACTATTAAAGCACCGGATATTAAGGTGTAAAGCAGTATTTAAAAGCTTGGGCTTTAGTGTTAAACAGACCACAGTTCAAATCCCAGCTCCACCACTTACTACTTAAATGACCTTGGGCAAGTCACTTTCTTAATTCAATTTTCCCAATCTATAAAATCTAGATAACACAACCTAGTAAGACATAATAATGAGAAAATGATGTAATACACATATGTCACTAGCTCATAGTTATTCAAAATTTATGTAATAATTTTCAGTATAATTTTGTTCTAATTTTGTTTTGTCTGAAATCAAAATTTTGATTACTTTTATAAACACTTTTCCAGACAGCAAAGTATAATTCCAAAATAGAATCACAATTTATACTATACAAAAGATACAGATTGAGCCTATCCCTAACAAAAACTTCAATCTATCTTAAAGATTTAAGCAACATTCATTTCTTTCTTAAATCAGATATGTAGCAACTACTATTTTGTTAGTGAAATGACTGAGTTACTGGGTCAGTGAAGAATGAACACTAAGCATATCAAATCAACTTCAGGGGGACTAATACTGCTGTTTTATTGAACAACTGTTACAGCATCCTGACGTTGCTATGCAATAGTTATTTTCTGCACATGACATAGTTTTCTATTAATGCTGCAAAGCAGTACTGTGATCTAACTATTGCAGTAACAAGATGATCCAGAGTTGACTTAGGCTATTCAGGCCCTTTCCTCTTGTGGATTAGCAATGTGGTTTAAAATATACTAATAATTAAAACACTCATAAAAAAGTAGCTCAATCAAAACTCCATTTAGAATGTTGCTGAGGAGAAACCGTTTCAATTCAGCAGGCCAGAGTCTGGATCCACTTATATAACCCTTAAGGATCTCAATAGTAGGCAAACACTTCACCTATGGAATTATCTCCACACATAATTGGATTTCCCAAATCGAAGTAGGCACTATAAGCCAGGGCAAAAGCTGGAGTCTTAGGCTAGAGAAGAAGATTTCCATCTGTTTTCTACTTCAAGTATTAGCTGCTACAGAGTTTTCCCTTTGGTGTCATAATAACAGGCACATATTTTTCATATGAACTACTGGGTTCTCTTATTTCTCCACAATACTGACCTGAGAGATCTGAAAATCATCAAAAACAAATTTCTAACTCTGGGGTCTAGCCAAAAAGACTACCTACAGACCAACAAGTCTAAAACGTGCATATTGAATTAAGGGTTATAAAGATAAATGGATCCAAGAAACCTATAAGCCTATATAAAATAATACACATGAGAAGCTCTCTTGATCAAGCGTCACTTACCCAGCTTGCTATGTAAACCCACATTGTTCATTTCCTCTTTAACCATACTGACAGATGCTCACAGAATACTGAAAACTCACAGCCTGCAGGATTCTCTCTAGCATGCCCCTCAACACTTCTGCTCCCAACTGCTGAGCTGTATATTCACCCAGAACAATATTTGTTCCAAAACCTCAACAGGGGAGTTTTATTGTTATTGTAATTAGCTAACTTAATTAAATATCACATAAACCATGAAAGCAAAAATAAAAGGTCTTGTATCTTTAAAAACTAAGTCAAATGCATTGAAAAGACTTGATAAAGGCAAGTCACTATAAAACACTGCTGTTGAAATAGGCAAAGGTAAGAGAAATATTTTTAAAACTGGGAAAAATAATAAAATATAGAATATAATGTTTCTCAAAATATAGCATGGAAGCCAAGAATAGAATGCTAAGCCCCACCTTCCATAGTTTCTGATTCAGTAGGTCTGGAGTAAAATCAAGGAATTTGCATGCTATGAAATTCCCATGATGCTGACGCTGCTGGGCTGGGAACCACACTTTTGGAACCACTGTTCTGCAAGTCTCAATTTTTTAATCTATATTAAAGAAATACAGCATAAACTGGATATGATATTTTATAGATGTAGATTTATATAAGACTTGCAGTTGCAATCAGCAAGCCTATATTGAAAAAAAGGCCCTCGACCCTAGTCACAAAAACAGCCTATTTATACATTTTGCACATTTCAAGTTAAAATGTTAGTGAGAAGTGTGCAGCAGTTTTTATGACCTACTGTTTTAAGTGAACTTTTTCTATTAACAGTCAAATGACAAGAACCAATCTCATCAGAAAAGATCCCTTGTCAAATATAGACTATGAAAGTACCACTGAAGTTTCAAAGTTTCTTTACCTTCACCATTTGCAAGAAGGAAATTCCGTGATTGTCTCATTGGTTATGAGACTTCCCAAAACACAAACTCATAGAAGCTCATAATATCAATGATGCTTTTAAAATAAAAGTTTAAAGCTTTAGTATCACTCTCTCCAATTTATAGATGAGATTACTGACTCAGAAGAAACATATCTAAAGGTAAGTCAGCCAACAAGTGGCAGCCAAGGCTCTGAATACAGATTTGTCTCCAAAAACAGTGCTTATTTTCCCAAACCACAAAATATTGCTGTATAATCTTTAAAAAGAATCAAAGACAGGTTTGCAACAATACTCCATTAGAACCCTAATCAATCCAAATGTCTGCAAAACAGAAAATGACCAAACTAGCAGCCAGGTATGGTGGCTCATGCCTGCAATCCCAGCACTTTGGGAAGCCAAAGAGGGAGAATCACTTGAGGCAATCCCATCTCCACAAAAAGTAAAAAATTAGCTAGGTGTGGTGACACACGCCTATAGCCCCAGTTACTCAGGAGGCTGAGGCAGGAAGACTGCTTGAGCCCAGGTGATCGAGGCTGCAGTGAGCTATAATTGTGCCACTGCACTACAGCCTGGGCAACAGAGGGAGACCCTGTCTCTTTAAAAAAAAAAAAAAAAAAAAGGAAGAAGAAGAAAGAAAGAAAATTGCCAAATGTAAACAGTTATAACCAGATGATTATAAACATTATATCTTCATCTTGAACATAATCATAAACATCATCTATAAGCTGAACTTATTAAGTGGTAAGAGAGGATCATCAAACATAGGGCACTGTAAGGGAGCTAGTTTACCAGCAATGATGCAAAGTTTAGTATTTATGGACTGCTTGAAAACAGAGGAAGAGATGAGGTAGCCCAGTGACGACAATCGCCATTAAGATATTGCCATTAAACCAAGTTAATTTTAGAAACTAGAGGCAGAGACAAACAGCACCTTATCTCTGCCTTATAAGGTAGTGATGCATTCATGTTGTATTATAAATTCCAGAAGAGAACCATATCTGTAAAACTATGAAGGAATCCATCTTTATGTATCATAAGCCCATCAATACAACTTTATAAGAATTGCTTTATTCAGTAGTGTTTTAAATAACTAGAGAAAAATGCATTTATATGTATTTTTATACATGTCTTTCATAATGCCTGTAGTTACCTTTAACCATTCCTCTTTATTTCTTCACACTGATTAAAATTTACCATCAAGTGTCCTTTCATTTCAGCCTGAAGGACTCCCTTTAACATTTCTTAGAGTTCGTGAGAATCCTTTCAGTTTCTGTTTATTTGGAAATGTCTTAATTTCACTTTCAGTTTTGAAGAACAGTTTGGCTACACAGAGAATTACTGGTTGACAGTCTTTTTATTTCAAAGTTGAAAATGTCTTCTAGCCTCCAGGGTTTCTCATAAGAAGTCAACTATTAAGCCTATTGAGGATTCCTTGTAACAAGTCATTTTTCTCTTGCTACTTTCAAGATTTTTCTTTAAATTCAAGTATGCTGGTCTAGGTATGGATCACTTTGGGCTTATTCAACTTGGATTACAGTGAGTTTCTTTAATGTATAGCATAGAGTAGTATTTTTCAGCAAATCTGGAAAGCTTTCTGCCATTATTTTTTTAAAATATTCTTTCTGCCTCTTTCTCATCTTCTTGGAATCCTATAATGCCCATGTTGGTACAACTTTCGATGGAGTCACCTAAGTCTTTTGAGGTTCTGTTCATTTTTCTTTCTGATCCTCACACTGAATAATTTCTATTGTCCTAACTTTGCGTTAAAAGATTCCTTCATTTGCCGATTTATATCTGTTGCTGAGCTCCTCTAGTGAATTTTTCATTTCAGTTATTATACTTTTAAGATCCAGAATTCCCTTGTTTTTTAATAATTTCTATCTTTGTTAATATTCTTTCTCTGGTGAAATACCATTCTGATACTTCCCTTTAATTCTTTAGACATGGTTTCATTTACTTCTTTGAAAAGCTAACTTAAAGACTATGAAGCCTAAAATCTAGGCTCCCACAGGGACTTTTTTTGTTAGTTTTTTATTATTATTTGTCTCTGTGTGTGGCATATTTACTGCTTCTTTGCATTTCTCAATTTTTATTGAAAACTGAACATTTTAGGTAATATATTTTAACAAATCTCATATCAGATTGCTCCACATTATTCCCCTTAATTTTTAATCATCAGTGTGTTGTTTTTCTTTATGCTGCTTATTTAGTACTTTCATGAAATAATTTTAAGATCCTGTATTACCTGTAGTGTGTAGCCACCGAGTTCTCCGCTAGAACTTTTTTTTTTTTTTTTAATCTTGTGTTTATTTGTAAGCCTGGCTTCCTAGAAGTCATACCTGGACCAGTATAATGTAGCAGTCAACCAATCATCATTTAAAAGATTTCCTTAAATGCTTTACCCATATGTCTTCTACCCTTTGCCAAAGAAATCATGAAAAATCATACCTTCAAACTTCAGGAAGCTTACAAATAGCACGGATTTTCACTTCCTGCTTACTCAGTGCCTCAAAATCAGTCAGAGTTGACATTCTCCTTTCCCAGGTCATTTTTGGGCATGTGTACAGACTTACACTTTGTACAGCCTTTTAAATACCCAGGAATATGTCAGAGCTTTCCAAAGTTCCCTATAGTTGGCTAGTTCTCCAGACTTTCCTTGTAAATTCCTGGCCAGCTTCTTCCTTTGCCTCAACTGAAATCACAGCCTTAGGCAGTTGACATTTTGCCAAGTTTGGTATTGTTTCAGTAATGCCCTGGGGTAAGCTTTTCTTCCCCAACTGAGCTGAGTTCAGAGTCAAATCAAATATCCAACCACTCTCCAAAAAGAGTTTTCCCAGGAAGCTGCAACTTGGGACAAAATATTAACTATGCTCTGGGGATAGTGCCTTTAATGGAGCTCCAAAAGTGGTCAGCTATCTCCATTGTCTGCAATACTGCCAGCTTTTGGCTATACCGCTAAGCTGGAGAGACAGACGAGAATAACCCCAAGTTAAAATATCACACACCCCACTGGTCTTCCCAAGATTCACTAGTTTTCTTTTCGACAGATAATTTTCAATTCATACTCCTGCTTAATTGCCAGAATTCTAAAATGGCTGATTTTCATTATTTTACCCATATTTTTGTTGTTGTATAGGGAGCACAAATTCAGCTGAGGCCTCGTCACTCCACCCTCCTGCGAAGTTGATCAAGTTCTGTAATTATTGGGAATTCATAATTTTCATGGACAAAAAGATTTTAAACCAAAAAAATAAAAAAAAACCCTCAGTTTGGTTTTTTCAAAATACTTAAAATTTTAGATCACTGATTCTTATCTCTAATAGAAAGTTACAAAAAAAATCTGTATTTCAGTACTTAAATGAGAGTGAAACAGATCTGCGAGACAGGAAAAAATAAACTGCATAAACAATTTATCACATCTTTCCTGTTAACTAATATGTGAATTATCAAAAACAAAGGTGATTACTGGTCTCAGAGCCACTCTCAGACCTAAACGGCCTCTCAAATCTTTTGGGGACAACAGAAACAAGTAAAAGTGAGGAGGAAAGCCTAGTCCATCTTGTCTTACTTGGCTGACTGAGGCCAAAACCAACCATACTCTGATAGTAAGAAACTTTTTAAAACCACAGAAAACTGGAAGTGGGAAATCGACAGAAAAGAAGAATCAGAAACTTGACTTAGGAGGCAACCCTATCTCTTGAGATTTCTCTGAAGAGACTCAGAACAGAGATTGAGTTTACCTCAGATTCACCCAAGTATAGGCCAAAATCATGGGCTTCTGGAACAGAAAAGAGTTGTTCATTACTATTTCTCTTTTGTTAGCTGGTATTGGCAAGCCAAGGAAAGACCAAAACTGCCAAGGCAGGCCAAGAAAAGTAAACATCTTTTAGCAAAGCTTTTATTTTCAAGAATATTGTCGCATGTTTCTTTTGCTTTTCTATTGTTGTGTAACAAACCACCCCAAAACTTACCGGCACAAAACCACCACCATTTTATTTGGTTATAATTCTGCAATCTGAGCAGGGCTCAGCTGGGTAGTTCTTACACTCATCTTGCTGGTGGCCATTTATACTACCGCTTTCAGCCAGCAGATGAGAAATGAGATCAGCTAAGATACTAGCATGGCTGAGCGTCACTCTCCATGAAATCTCAGAAATTCTC
Organism: Rhinopithecus bieti; assembly: GCF_001698545.2. NCBI lineage: Eukaryota > Metazoa > Chordata > Mammalia > Primates > Cercopithecidae > Rhinopithecus > Rhinopithecus bieti. The sequence goes on from NW_016807965.1 coordinate 88,804, forward strand.
CCTTCCACGTGGCCTCTTTTCCACTGGGTCTCTCTAGGAGAATGGTCAGATTTCTTACACGATAATCCTGTCTCTCAAAAACATAAAAGCCTAAGTTGTCAGACCTTTTTGTACCCAGACCTGGAAGAGTTTTAATTCCTTTGCATTCTCTTTGTTAAAACAAGCTACAGGCCCAACTCAAACTGAAAGGAAAGTGACTTCACAAGGGCATGAATGCCATCAATGTAATAGACAACTAAAACATTCAGGCCAATGTTCAGATGACTGGAATGGATGCAACCACAAGAAACTATAAAATGGCTAAAGCTTGAAGACTGGGCAACTATAGTCAGATTCTATTCTCTGTACTTTCCCACAAAAAGAGTCAATCTAGGTTCACCGGGAATCTTAATTATAAGTGGAACCTGTTAATCACTTAAAAGCCATATGACCTTAGACAAGTCAATGAATCTCTCTTAAGCTTCAGTTGCTGTATTGAAAAACAGGAAAAATTACACATACCCTGCCTGTCCTAAGAGGAATGCTGTAGAATAAGTAAGACAAGAGCTTTGAAAACTGTAAACTGCTATACAAATATAAGGAAATATTATTTACCTGACAGGATGGTAAGTATAATCAACCTAGCTAGGCTCCATTCTCCCTCTTAATAAAATTATAATCATCATCATTAATTACCCTATATGCTAAATTACTACCATTGCAATATTATATATAATAGAAAACTAAAATTACATTATGTTTTGCTACTATGAAGAATAATAATACTAACTACAATTTATTGTTGTCCAATTATATGTCAGGTGCTGTTGGTTACTTTCAGTAATCTATAACTAACTCTTACAATAACTCAATAAGGTAGGTATTATCCCTCATTTACAAATAAAGAAACTGACACTTGGCTACTTTAAGTAACCTGCCCATAGTTACACAGCTAGTAAATGAAAAATCCATTCTTAGTATCTAATGCACAATAGGCACTTGATAAATATTTGTTGGATAAATTAAAGAACAAATAAAGCCAAGGCTATCTGGCTTTAATGCAACGTTGTTCAACTGTATCAAAGGATTTCTCTCTCACAATCCTTATTTTTATATACAGCTATTAAAACTAATCATAGCAAACACATCTAACTAACATGAACAATTTCACCTTGCACATCAAGAAAATGGTTTTCCATCTGAAAAGTACTTAAAAAAAATCTAATATTTAACCTATCTAATGAATTATTTTGAATTATAATGATCGTGTGACAATGTGGGGACATCAACTGGAATGAAAACCAAAAAAAAAATAATTTACATACAAAAAATCACTAAAACAAAAATATTTTTAAATAAAAAAAATAGGTGCATGATGGATTACAAATTTCCATATCCTATAATATGAAGAGATCTTGAAATTTAAGAGGAGGAAAAGAAACTGCCCAACAGAAAAACAGACGGAAGATATAAATGGACACTCAACAAAAGAAATATGAACAGCTAACGAATGCTTTATATTTTTGTCATTAGTTATTGAAGAAATGTGAATCCAAATAGATTTTTTTTCAACTATTCGATTGCCAAAACAAAAAATAAATAAATATAAAGACTGATTATATCCAGTGTCAGAGTAAACAAAGAAACAAAACATTAAAGCATTACTGCTCGGCATATGAAATGGTACAACCTTTCTGGAGAACAATCTGATAATTGACAAAAAATATTCTAAATGTACCCAGCATTCACTCAGCAATTCCATTCCTAGGAATTCATATAAAGAAAATAATTGGACAGCTACACAAAGATGCACATACATGCCAAAATACTGTATAGGATACCACCCAAATGTCTAGGTAGAGAACTGTTTAAATACATGATACATAAATACGATGCTAACAGAGATATAAAATTTTATTCATTACCATGAAAAGATGTTCAAAATATGAGTGTGAAAGTAAAAAAACAAACGGTGTGACCCAATTTTCATAATAAAGTGCACAAACTTTCATTTGTAGTAGAAAAGAGTGCATACACACACAAGCAGAAGCACACCCAAGACTGCCAGGGTGAGCCCATATGCACTCACAGAGAAATTCCAAGAAGACATGACAGTAATGGTACAAGCAGATACGTAGTCATCTGTGAGCAGAAGAATATATATATTTTTACTTTCTTTGTACATTTCTATATTTTCTGAATGCTTCCATTAAGCATATACAACTTTTATAATTGCAATTTAATAAAATCATTTTCACTTAAAATAATGTCAACTGTCATAAGCATGGACAGGTTCTGTGAACTTTGAATGTTAATTAGGTTTAACATAAAATATTGTCCAAAAAGCAGCTTATATAGATACTCAATGAAGATTTACATTTTATTCCTTTTTCAAATGATGGATTCAAAATCATAAAACCCTCATAGTTGTTTCTATTCACATGTATTAGAATTGGGAATTTATTTTAAAATGTAACTTAAAAATGAAAAATGAAACAGACGTGTATAAGTGTTACAAGATACACTTAGCATAAGTGTGCTATATTATATGTCTTTGAATAACTTGCATATGTAAGGGCCTGAAGACCTTGATTCTATAATGAAAAAAATCCAGCATCACTTGGTATGTCCACTTGGGAGCTTATTAACTTATGCTTATTATTTACACAGTATAATGGGAATTCTCAATTAGCCATGGGTAGACTATCCACAACCAATCTTGCTTTTGAGTTTAGCCATTGTACCAAGAGTATAAGCAGTTTAGCTATTTGCTTCCTAGATCTCTCAGCTGTTTATTTTGTATTATGCCAGGATTTAGCAAAAAGAAATACTTAAAATCAATTATTCCACTTGGACAGTGGATAGGCAGGCAAGTGGGCAGCTACTACTCTCAGAGCTGAGCCTGAGTATCACCCAGATACACCACTACCTGATCCCTGAACAGGAGACTTTGGGAAATGTTTAGGGTCATTTTAGTTGTCCCAATGATGCGGGGAGGGGAGTGATTCTAATGCCATTTTGGCCCAGAGATGCCAAATATGCTGCAACACGGGGTACCCCACAAAGATATGTCCAATCTATAGTAACAATAGTGTCCCTGTTAAGACAAGTACCATTTTCTTGCTCAATGTTGTATTTCCAGCCTACTGCATAACAGGTATTAAATAAATATTTGTTGAATAAAATCAAAATATGCAATTTATGGCACTGAATGAGACACAGATAATACAAAGGAGGGAAAAGAAGTGACAACAGAGAAACTAGATTCTACCTCTACCCTAAGACAGGCCATAGTGGCCGGACTCTGTTATACTTAGGGGAACTCTATAATCAGACACATTGATACCTAAGATACTTATAAAAGCACAATAATTCACATTCAAATCCAGATTACAGATATCCAGGTATATGCTTTCCTCTATTAGTAAAGATCAGCAACTGTGTCAATTGAAGACATACATACCAGTGCCAATCTTGCCATGGCAACACCGTGGTTTAAGAGTACAGTTTCTGGAGTCAACTGCTGGGTTTGAGTCTGATTTTATACATGCATCACCTGAGTAAATTACTTGATATCTTAATATACTATTTACAAACTTGGCAACTTACCTAATGTCTTCTAGTATCAGCCTTCTTATCTACAAAATGGAGTAATGAAATAGGTTCACCACCCCCTACTCTATATCTATGGGCCAGATATATTACACAACTCAAAATTTTTTGAATTTTGTAAAGTAATACCAAATATATATAACATCCCAGGTGAATATAGGGCAGCAACTCATAATCATACACACTAATGTTTCTGTAGCAAAAAATAAAAATAATGTTCCAGATGTAGGATATATAAAGACCCTTATGTAGCTTCATCTCACTTAGTTCAGGTTTTTCAGCCAAATTAGTTTGCTATAAACATAGGGAAACATCTTCAAAACCTTTGAATTTCAGAAATAAATATAAAAGATCATGGATGTATAGTACCTACTTCCCTCGGAGACAGTAAGTAAAAATTAAATTAGTTTATATAAGGTGCTCACCCCAGTGCCTGGCAAACAACTAGCACTTAATAAATATTAGTTATTGTTATGAAATGGTAGCTAGCTAGTGTACGAAATACAAGACAATGCAAGGTAGCTAAAGGAGTCAGCAGACTTACAGAGCAGGAGGTGGGTAGGGATGAGTAGTGGTCAGAGGGACCTAAGACAACTAGCTAATCAAAATAAAACAAAATGAGAGTTGACTAACCATAAATTGCAAGAAAATAATGTACCTGCCACACTGAACTCTTAAGTACACATTTACTTCGTTTTGATAGATGGGAGTTTCTCCAAAAGTTAGCATTCGAAAACATTTAATATTTTCTACTTCACATGTGGCTTTCTACTTACAACTCTATGTAGCTTTCTTACTAAAAGGAGATCAAGTTTTGAAGATTTTAATCAAGGTAGGACCAAAACTGGTTTCTCCCTAAGGTAATAAACCAATTAAGTTTTTGTTGCCTACCACAGAATATAGTAAACTTTGGGCAGTTAAATAGTACACAAAGGCTGGGTGCAGACGCTCACACTTGTAATCCTAATCCTTTGGGAGGCCAAAGAGGAAGGCTCACTTCAGGCCAGGAGTTCAAGACCAGCCTGAGCAAAATAGGGAGACACCCCCCGCCACAAAACAAAAAAAAAAGCTGGGCATGGTGACACACCTCTAGTTCTAGCTACATGGGAGGCTAAGGCAGGAGGCCAAAGCAGGAAGGCTGCTGGAGCCAGGGAGTTCAAGGCTTCAGTGAACTATGAAGGTATCACCATACTCCAGTCCGGGAAACAGAGCAAGAGCCTGTCTCAAAACAAAATTAATTAAATTAATAGTAAATGCAAAAAATAAAAATAAAAAACATACTGAATACCATTTCCCCTTGGAAATGACTGGAGTTAAATCTGCCCCTCTATCACCTCCCGGTTCTACTAGTTTTTCCTAATCCAATCTACTGAATAAACTTTCACATTTACATAAGAAATGAATGAAACTATTACTTCTGAAGCACTATTCTGTGCCAGGCACTGGATTACGCACTTTGCGTAAGTCCTTTATGTAATTTTCACAAGTCTTCAAGGTAACAATTAATGTCCTCACATTACATAAGAATATTGAATTAGTAAGTGAGTGACCCAATAGTAAAACTCAGGTTTGGCTGACTCAAAAAACCATGAGCTGCTTACACTGGACCACTTTGCCAAAGGATGCTGCTTCATTCTCACATTGTTGACAAATTTTTTGCTTCCCTCTGTATTTGTTATCAATTATTTTTAAAGTGTACATAATACAGAATTTGTAATCTCTCCCAGAATAAAAGAATTTTAATTCTTTCTATAATCCCAAATTTGAAATGAACTTGCAATTTTATCTTAGTTTATTTCTGAAAACAATTTAAAATCTCCAAAATTACATGCATCATCTTTAGTTATAAGAGCATATTCACAAATATATAGCAATACATTTCCAAGCAATTACCATCAGAACTATAATCAAAGAACTTAAACCTGGTAAAGACTTTAACAATAATAGATACTGGCTGGGCACAGTGGCTCACGGCTATAACCCCAACACTTTCGGAGGCCGAGGCAGGAGGATCACCTGAAGTCGGGAGTTCGAGACCAGCCTGACCAACATGGAGAACTCTTGTCTCCACTAAAAATACAAAATTAGCCAAGCATGGTGGCGCATGCCTGTAATCCCAGCTACTCGGGAGGCTGAGGCAGAAAACTCGCTTGAACCCGGGAGGTGGAGGTTGCAATAAGCCAAGATTGTCCCATTGCACTCCAGCCTGGGCAACAAAAGCGAAACTCCGCCTCAAAAAAATAATAATAATAATACAGATACTATTTAGATGAATTACTAACCATTCTGGTCTTAAAAGATTTTTGTGGGGTATGACCTACCAAATATTCCTCTATACCCTACTCCAGAGCCGAATGAACTTTTAGGGTCTGTCTTCTTTATGACAAATAAAAATCACCCTTTCTAAAAGCTTTCATGGCAACAATTTATGGCTCTCTTTAACATATTATGCTGCTTTACCGATTTTAGCTGGCAGTTTGTAACAAAGAGTAAAGAGAAATACAAATAAATTTGAAAACTAATTTTAAATTATTTCCCCTCCTTTCCTATATGAAATAGTTTTCACGGCTCCAATCTTTTCTCACTGTTGTCAATATCCATTTTTTTCTGCCCTTTTCAGTCTCTCCAACTGTTTTATGCACAGAATAAACTATGGACAAAATAATCAAACAGTTCAGGGTGTTTAATTTAGTACTCTGAACTAAAAGCTCAATTACCAAGTTAAAGAAAAATAATAATCATCAGCTTTTGAATATTAAACTCCAGAGTCATGTTCATATCTAAAAGTACAAAATCATTAATACATATTCAATTTGTAGACTGCTATGATTTGTGTCTAAACAATTATTTTGAATTTGTGTGATTAATTTCTAACCCTTATTAAATGTTATCACATTTTTGATGGGCCCCGATACGGTTTATTTCCTGTGTGCACATAAGTAATTTCATAGACTGTTACAGTAAGATTTAAATGCACATTTGAGTAAAATGAAAACATATTTTGGAACTCATTATTATCAAAGACTCTAGAATTCTACAATATGAAGAAGGAGCCATTTCTAGAAACTATTACCATTACTCATAAATGCTATCATAACTTAGAATTTTCTTTCTTTTTTTTAACAAAGACAGGCTTCCCTGTGTTGCCCAGGCTGGTCTCCAATTCCTGGGCTCAAGGGATCCTTCTACCTTGACATCCCAAAGTGCTGAGATTACAGGCACAAGCCACCATGTCCGGCCTAGAATTTTCAAAGTTCTATAAATAGGCAATAGCTTATGGAAATTATTTTTAACCACCAATGTACTTAATTCAATACCAGGCTTGGGGTTATGAAATTCAAGCAATATTTTAACTTGTATAAAGAATGATGATATTTACTAATGTCACTTTATGCCCAACACATGCTATGTTTAATATGGATAGTTTCTATTTTAATTTTACAATTTTCACATTTATATTTTTAAAACTATACTACTCTTTAAAGACCAATTGTTATTGGCCCTGGTAAAAGGTTAGTAACTTGTATATCCTGTGTGCAGTATTAAGCCAGTAAATTATTAGTTGGAAAGCAATAAAAGTAAAGGAAACTGCTAAGAGTCTAATTCTTATTTCTAGATCCACGATGCCATTAGAAAAAGCAGGATATAACTTTAATCATCACTTCTAGCAACTGCAATAACAAAAAGAGAGGTATAGTTTACTACTCTAATTTAAAGTCCTTCCACCTAGGAAAGCAATATAGAGCAGCAGCTTTGAAACACTGTCTCCCAATAAAGTACTAGAGTCCTAATTTAAAAGAGACAAAATGGACCTGCTCTGCTTCCAATCATCCCTCCAAAGGTGTCCCCTGAAAATTTCAGTAGAAATTTTCAAATTATTAAAATATAATTTAAAAATTATTAATAGAGTGGATACAAACACTAGAGTAAGAGTCGAAAGATCTGGAAAAGTGTTTCTTTACTTTTCTGTCTTGGTTTCCTCACCCTTAATTTGGAAACAATTCCTTCCCCACATAACTTACTGTTGGGAAAAGCTAAATAAGATGCTACACACAAAAGAGCTTTGCAAAGCATGACCTTTGTGTAGCATGACCTGTGAAAATATGAGGCATATTATAATTACTGTTCTATATGATAGGCTATATTTTAAAATAAACGTACTTCTTTTCCTACCACTCCAGTTCCCAAGATACTTCCTTACTTCACATACCACAAAGGAGTTTAATGTCATCAAAATGAAAAGAGGTCCAAAAATCAAATTAAAAGAGAAAAAGAGGGAAGGAGAAATACATATAGAATTGTTCTCTATTGCTTCTCTCAGATAATTTAAGATAAGCTCATTTCCTATTACTTTACCAAGAGAAGGACTTCACCAACACATGTATTGATTAATTTCCTCTAAACTACTTTTGATAAATAAGTTTGTAAGCACTTTTAATAAAATATACTATGGAAACGCTTTTCTTCAAATCCATAAAAACATTCACAATTATTAGGTATAATATCAATGTCCATAGTCAGATATCTTCAATCATGAAAACTGATAAGGGAAAAGAATGTCCGACTGGTTTGACACAGACAACTCAAATGGTTTGAGAAATATAAAACTGTAATTATTTCCTAGGAAAAGTACTTAAAAGAGTTGGTACTAAGTCCCTTTAAATATACTACCTATGATAAAGATTATTGTAACTCTTAAATTGTAACTTCTACACATAAATGCAATTACTAACTATAAATAATGTTGTGAAGGCCTTAGACACAAAACTACTCAATTTCTCTTTCAACCTTATATCCATAAAGTTTTAGAAAATGTGTAGGGTAATTTTTGATGTATTTTACAGAGCACTTATGCAGAACCACAAGTTTGAAATGGAGGATACAACTTCAGCTTATTCCTCTTGAGTTTTGTCTCTTAACTAGCAGATTGAGTGTTTATCTTCCCAAAGAAACTAAAGAGTCTCCTCCATGGTAATGGCTACTAAAACAGAGACCATACATCAAATTGAAATAAGGAACACCTTGTTCTCTGTGACGACTGATGGATTCTATTTCATCATCACATCTTTGATTGAAACACTATGAACACAATTTTTAGAACTTAGAAATTAAAGTGTAGTATTTAAAGATGAATTATTAACACTTTTAAAAAAATTACTAGATTATATATGCTTACAAAAAAGTAAACCACACGATTACTTTTAAATAATACCAATTTTAATCATATAGGCTTCATTTACTAAAAATTAAGAAACATTAAAATAGCAATGTTTGATCATTCTTAATGGGCTGGCAATTGTATTTCAACTCTTTGGAAAGGTAAGGAAGTAATTTGGGTGCAAACATAACCTCAAAGACCAATGATGATGAACAACTTACAAGTACTCACAGACACTATGCCTATCCCTCTGACACCCTTCCCACCTATCCACCCTACCCTGACTCCTGCTCTTTTCACCTTTCTGAATGCCAGTGGAAGGCCTCTCTTTAAAGTACTGTTTGTAGTGGAAGCAGAAGTTCACACAAACAAGCTGCTGTATCTTCCTACATAACAAAACTATTATTGAGTAGCGGAATTATGACATCAGCAGTATGTTAACCAATTACTCTACAAATACTTAATATCTACTGATAAGCATGTTATTTTGTCATTGGCTGAATTTCATAAAGTCAACTATTATTTTTCTACCTTTAAGTGAAACTTACTTTGATATAGGCTTAATGCTTAGTCTATGAAACTACTGTGAAAATATATGTGGCATATACACTTATTTGACTGCCATTTTAGAATGACAAACCCACACATTATGCAAGGTCACATATGGGTATCAAAGGACAGGAAAAGACTAACCTATGAGTCTCACATTTGTGCTCTCAAACCACTCTGAGTACTGCCTGAAAATCTTACATTATTGGAGTTCCAGTGTTCTTTCTTTATAGTTCCTCTATAAACTCTGTGCGGCAGTTATGACTTTTAAATGCAGCATGACCTTAATCCTACCTAAGGCAGGTTTGGTTGGTATGGGAAGTTGGTAGGTGGAAAGGAATTATCTTGTGGTTTTTACAGCACCATAGAAAGCTATGTTAACTGAAGCATTTAAAAATATGAACTGAAAACACATAACTATGTAAAGAATAATACTGTTTTCTTGAAAACATATATAGTAGTGACAGAAGATAAAGTTCTTCACCATATTAACTATTGCCAACCATTAAGAAAGGAAAAACATCAAAATATGAAAAAAGAAAATTACTATTGAAAAAATTCAGATATGAGATTCCATATATGACATCTCAAAACACTCTGTATTATATATAAACAGTTCATTATTTATAAAGAACATGTGTTCAAATTACCTCATATTCTTTCCATGAGCCAAACTCAATGTATTCTCTACCATAAAATGCCAGAATGACCAAGTGGCCTAAAATATTAAAAGCAAGAACAATTAGTTCACATTAAAAATGAATTTTTTGATATGTCGAAGGCATGTGACTATTTAAAATCATTACGTTTATAGCTAAGTATTATATTAATTACATAAATTACTTTAAAAGTATTTCTTCACATGAATGCACTGATATTTTTAAATGTTTGTGATTTAGTCAAAAAAGATACTGTTTTGATTTTACATGAGAGAATTTTAGTTTTCAAATAATTATAATTCAAAGAAGAATCATGGTATTGTGATAGTAAGAAAATAAATTAGAGGAAATCTGAGAAAAGGATTCTTTAAAAGAATACGTGCTTTTACACTGTGAAGATGAGACAGCAAACGATTCTGAAAATCACCCTACTAATTTCTTGCAGAAAAGCAAAAGTGAGAATGATTTAGCAGCTGACATGCATTTGCTCATTCCTTAAAATAATTTAGTGTTATGGAAATTTTAAAAGAAAGATCTTTTGTTCAGGGAAGGAGAATACACAAGTTATTTTTAAACTAATGATCTTTATTGGCTAATAAAGTAAATGTGGAGTAGCAATGATATACAAACATACTTACATGTATGTATTTATACATGTTCCCTAAATTTGGCCCATGATATCAGAGATCAATTTATTACAAAGTATATCTGATAAATTTAGTTAACTACAAAGAGCATCGTAGTTACCTGGTATGATTTGGCTTTACCTTTTTTTCTTTAAAGGTAAAGGTGACATTAAGTGACAGTTGCCATAAATTTTTATATTGCTCCATTAGACACAGAAAAGTAACAAAGCAAACAGGCACAGCTGAGTATATATGAATAGGCAACAGTCTAAATACACATATTTGGGATTACTTGAAGAAGACAAGACAAGGATCACTAAAACAATCACAGGTGTTTGCTGTGTATTTAGGTGATAACAAACCAGATACATCAAAAATGCAATAATCTACAATAATCAACTCACTTGGATTCTCAAAAAGAACCTGGCAATTTTAACCATATTATTATATTTTCTTACTTTACTCTCATTATAAAAATATTTTCTGACATGAGGCCTTATTTGTAGTACACATATATTATTAACTAAGCGACTACAAAATACTTCTTAACAATTTTGAGCAACATGAGTCAAACATATCTGCAGTTAAATGTTTATAATTCAACTAACGCCATTAATTCTAATCCTTTTCTCCTACTACCTTTCCCTATGTATACCTTGTAAATATCAAGTGAAAAATTCAAGCTAGTCTACAGTCATCTGTGTCCTTTACTTCTTTCCAAATTGATTATAAATAAAACCTATTCTTTGAACATATCTTTCACTGTTTCCTATCTCATTGTGAGCAAAAACCACAATTGTTCAGGATCTCCCTGTTTTTTATGATTACAACTTCCTCAGTTACACCAGTTTACTGATGATACTAATTTTTGTCATTCGTCGTAACTTTAATATCCAATTCATTTCTTAAAAGTTTCTTCTTGGCCGGGCGCGGTGGCTCACGCCTGTAATCCCAGCACTTTGGGAGGCCAAGGCGGGTGGATCACGAGGTCAGGAGATCGAGACCATCCTGGCTAACACAGTGAAACCCCATCTCTACTAAAAATTAAAAAAAATTAGCCAGGCGTGGTGGCGGGCGCTTGTGGTCCCAGTTACTCGGGAGGCTGAGGCAGGAGAATGGCGTGAACCCAGGAGGCAGAGCTTGCAGTGAGCCGAGATCACGCCACTGCACTCCAGAATGGGCGACAGAGAGAGACTCCGTCTCAAAAAAAACAAAGTTCCTTCTTGTATATTATTCAAGTATTCAAGAAAGACCAGCTGTTTGGTATCACACATACAAAAATTAAATATATAATACAGTCCCCCCACACTAATAGTTTACAGATGACCATGCTAATCGATGCTATCTACCTCACATCCAAAGGCCTCACCCACAAGACCTTATTTTCCTTCTTTCTATATTCTACAATGACTTTATTTTCATCTCTGGCACAACTATTCAAAGAATCTATCCTGTCCTTCAAAATGTATTAAGTCAATACTAGATGCTTGGCAATGTGCTAGGAGGTAATTAGGTGCTGGAGGATATAATGGTGAGCAAAACATGGCTATTCTACATTCAGGTCCCATTGTACCGACTCCCAAATACTGTCCTACTTTCTCAGTGGCTCCATCATTCTCCTGAAACCCAGTGATCTTTCATTTTTTTTCACTAGCAGTTTCTCATACCCCATAACTAACAGTAAATAAGCCTTGCTCATTTGTCACTCATGTCAGATGTCCCTTCCAGCACAACCCTGAGACTCAGGTGAGAGGGGCCATTGCCCTTGGGCCACACACTTTAGAGAGCTTGCTTTGGCCCTCTGGCCAGGTACCTCCTCAGGAGGCAAGAAGTCCGCACAGCCCAGGGCCACGCTCCTTGAATCCTTCAGACTCTACTTCAGCACATTCCCAGTACCCCAAATTCCCATGCAAAGTTCTGGACTATACTCCCCATGACAGAAGGAGATTCAGGCATACTCAACGCTAGGTCTACGGGGTTGTCAACAGATAGCTTGCAAGGGGTGGGGCAACGTTGCTTGCAGGAGGACCTTGTGGGCATGCTATGGCAAAGAGCCCAGGATATGAAAAATGGAGGTAGACTGCAGGACACAGACAGGTGACAAAGACTCAGCTCTCCCTTTGCCACTACGCTCTAGAACAGAACTGCTAAAAAAACCTGAGAATTCTAAGTGGTCATTTATCTCATTATAAAGCTGCTTCTGGTGATGTTAGGAGGTCATAGGATGTTTGATTTAACCATTTCTTTACTGATATGCAACATTTAAGTATGTAGAAATATAATGAGTGAGGTTTCATTTGTATTCTTGCTCTTATTGGTGTTGGGGTGGGCCTGATCCCCACACATCCTATTTCCAAGGATGGTTCCCCAGCCTGAATCTTCATTATAACCCATCAAAAAATAACAGTATTATTATTATAGTAGTAGAAGTAGTAGTCATAAATGTTGTATTGATAATAACTTACTGAGGGTCCTAGCATGGTGCCAGGCATCTAACCTGTATTAGGCTCTTTCACACCCTTAGTAATATTTACAACCCCACTGGCTAGTTGTTATCTACATCTTATCCATGAACTGAAAGTAAAAGACTAGCAGAAAAAGGATTTCAACCAAAGTCTTTCTGAATTAAAAGCCCAAGTTCTGTACCCTATGCTTCCTTTCAGATGATTGACAGAGGTTTCCCTGACTTCAGATATACTCTGCTATCTATACTACACAGACCTGTCAGATTAATCTCCCTAAAGGGCCACTTTCATCTTAACATGTGATCTACGTTTAAAAAATATACAATGGGCCGGGCGTGGTGGCTCACACCTGTAATCCCAGCACTTTGGGAGGCCGAGGCAGGTGGATCACGAGACTCCATCTCAAAAAAAAAAAAATATATATATATATACA
>NW_016807965.1:102515-115487 GCF_001698545.2 Rhinopithecus bieti
ATATATAGACACACACACACACACACACACACACACACACAGAGGCTGGTTATCCTATAAACTTAGTTAACGTCCAAATCCTAAGCCTTTTCCTTTCCAGTCCATCTGCTTCACAATTTCCCAACAAACTCTTCAAACTCTTTATACCAAAATCACACTTGCCTCTATGCCATCATGTGCTTATTAACCTCTTCCCCACAGCCAGTATACCTCTAAAACAACATTTTAAGATCCATGCCCTGCTTTAACTCATCTCTGAAGGTCTCCTTAACCCCTCAAGCCCATAACCCTTTTTCTTTCCATTTTTCTATATCCCCATAATACCGACAGTCTCGAACCAGTCAACAAATAATTAACCTACGTACTTAGTATGATGAGAGCCACAAAAGGTATCACGTATCTTTTGACTTCAAATCACTTTGTGGAGTTAATCTTGTTGGAAGACACTAGAGAAAAAAAGACTGGTAAAGTGACTCTACAGACAGAGTATCTGGCTGAAAATTCCGCCTCAATCATATATTTGCATAGACTCTGGTGTTAAATTTGCATAGTATAGTAACAAGCAGCAGTTCTTCTGTGACAAGCAGAGTTGTTGACCTGGAACCCCTTCGGATCTTAAATTTTTTGAGAATCCCAAAGAACTTTTGCTGGGATGCGTTATATTCAGTAATGTACTGACAAACGTTTAAAACCAACTCTTTCCCTTTTCCCTTTCCCTTTTCCTTTTCCACTCTTTAACTCCCCACCAAAAACCGTCAGATTTGTGATTTCTACTAATTTCCATGGTGTGTATACTTCTGGAATGGCTACTTTTCAACCTAGAAATGTGACATTCTGAATGCAGAATTAAGAAGAGATGAGCAACAGTGGCTCTCTCCAGCTGGTAAGGCTTCAGAAAATCATAGTTGTATCTATCTATACCCATCTTATTAGAAAATAAAATGGAGAAATATAATATTCATTAATTTAAAATAATAATCATTTTATGTTAATATTTTTTAAATTATAACATAATCTAAATTTTCCAAAAAAAAAAATATGGTAAGTATGGAACTGGTTTACGTTTCTATAAAATCCATTAATGTCTTGCTTAATAGAAGGCAGATTCTCACATCTGGTTCTGCACTCAATCTGCTGTTTTATCAGAATTTATGAAGAAAATGCAGCCTCACACAGAGAGGGAATTGAAAAAGGGCCTCCAGGGGTCTTCCATTCACACTTTGAGAAGCATTTATATGTAGTGTACAGTTTGCATAAAAGATTTTGGTGTTAAAAGGCCTTACCAATAGTGAGAATCTGGAAAAGTTTGGTAGTTTAATTAGTTTTTCTAACCTAGTAATTGTATCAATATGAAGAACTCCAACTTTAAACTGACCTGAAAAGTCCACACTATTTCACATGTGTATGTATATTTACATATGTATGCATATTAATGTATATGTATATATATAATAGTTTCCCCTATTCAACGATTCAAACTGCTCAGAATATCAAGGAAAAAAGATAACCATAAAGCAAGAACTTCTCCATTTTTAGGAAAAAAAAATTCTATGTAGCAAGAAAATTTATGAAGCTAATGTATGAATCTTCACTGAGCTAGACATAATATGCAATTAAGCATAAAAGGTATAATTATGTTCTACATCTCTACAAGTGGTCAACTGTACTGTAGCATACATAAGTCAAACATTGCACCACACAAAATAAATCAGAATTACATATTCATTGACGTAAAAAAAAAGGCAGCTATCAACAGAATATATTTTAACTCTGAAATTTAACATTTCTGGATTTATTTTTGGCAGTATTTAATTTTTTAAAATGTCATTAAACGGCTTAACAATATGCACACGTAAGTTGTACTCAAGAAAAAAATCATTAATTTAAAATGTGCAGAACCATAGAATCAGCTAGTGGTTTTAGCTGAAAGACTGTATCTGCGTAACTGTATCTGTGTTAAGTACTGTTTCCCCTGGCTCTAAAAGTATCACTTTAGCCTGGTTTTCTTCTCACTCTTAAAATATCAAGGCAATGTTAAACATGTTCTGTGCCTCTTCCTTTCATTAATCTTAGGCTGGATTTACCCTCCTCAAAGAATAGAATAGCCACTACCTAAACCAGTTTAATCACACTAGCTACTTCAAACCATTATTATATTTCAAACCACTTCTATTCTTTTAAAAATATTACCTTCTAATTAAATTAAATGCCTTTATGGTCACTTAAGCAACAACAGAATATATTCAAACATAAACCATATTTTGTAAATCAATGATGAGCACATTAGTTTTAAGGGGTGGGTCAAAAAGTGCCA
Organism: Rhinopithecus bieti; assembly: GCF_001698545.2. Classification (NCBI taxonomy): domain Eukaryota; kingdom Metazoa; phylum Chordata; class Mammalia; order Primates; family Cercopithecidae; genus Rhinopithecus; species Rhinopithecus bieti. Next base: position 104,830 of record NW_016807965.1, read on the forward strand.
AAAGGTAATCAAACTTTTATGTGACTCCACTGTTGCCTTGCTTCTTCTAAGCAGAAGCTGTATTCATTTTCAGTTCTTTTACATCAACATTGTAAGGTGCTTACACAAGCCTGGGCAGTTTAGTCACTTCTGCTCATACAGATTTTTACGCGGAAGAAAATTTTAAAGAGAGGCTGTTTAAATAATACAAGCCTCATTGTATATATGTACTAAAATAACTAAACTTGTTCTATTAATTAAATTTTACTCTTTGGCCAGAGTAATATGTATTTCATCTCTTAGTGCATATTTTTTTCTATCACTGCTCCTGTAATCTTTAAAGATCCTGTCTCAAGATTGAAATCTGAGAGGTCATTTTATAAAAGTTTAAAGAATTCTTAATCACTTACCAATACTGAAAATGACTTATTATATAGTACATAACATTCCTCTTTGAAAACAAATTTGTTTTCGATTGTCTACTGCCATGTTACCATTTTCAGCTGCTACCCTCTCCTGCAAAACTTTCCTCATATCCTACACCACAAAGACTAAGACAGAAAGATGAAAATAAGAATACTAGTTTCCACAGTTTGAGTACTAATTCTGTACTATCATGTTAAGCTCTCTATATACACTTATCTCATTTTCCCTTTCACTTTATCTTTCATTTTAAACCCCTATAGAGTAGGTAATATTCCCATTTTACACTAAAATCTGGGATCAAGGCAGTTAAGGAACTTATTTAAGGATAATTAGCTATCAAAAGACAAAACCAGGATTTGAACTCTGGTTTCTCTTATTCAGTAGAACTCACATTTTTCCCTAACAATTTTGCAAGCTAACACACCTTATGCAAGATGCATCAGATTAAAATAATTAAGCTAAAGATGTAAGTCAAAGATATTTGTGTATGTGGAACCGGCATACAAGTGTCTCACACAGCACAGTTTGCATCTTTGTGGAAATTTTACAGATCCACGCAGGTACTACAACAAGCCTTCTATTAATGTTGTGACAGTCCTGACAAAAATCTATATTCAAGATTAGTTGCAGGAGGTAATCTTCCCACAAATCTGCTTCATATTGAACCTGTGTTTGTGTCTTTAAGAGTGAGCTGTGATTTGATACTCACAGGCTGATCTACAGTGTTTATGCCTTACCTCATGATGTCAAATTTAGGGACAAAGTCTTGGAATGTTACAATATGTACCAAGACAGGCTACTTAACTGCTAAACTACAATCAGAATAATTGATAGGCAGTACTATTCTATAAAGTGCTACAGTCACTATGTAACTCACTATACTATATAACAAAGTAAATAGAAATATCTTGAAGGTAACAAGTGCCACAAGGAATTCTTCTCTAAAAAAGCAAGCAATTCAATGTTCTGAAAGTGATGCCCAAATTCCAATATTAAATTCACAGTGGCTCCAGTGGATTATTAAAGAAAATAACAACCTCGTGGTGAAACTTCCAAAAACTAGAGTTTTGCCTGGTAAAGGCAGTATTTGTATTGAATTGGAGCTGTAACTCATCACTTATCAGGAAAAAGATTCTTTGGTGAAGTCATGCTAATCTCTCGAACTATCATGCCCCATAATAAGGTCCCCTAGTAGGAACTAGCATGATATCAGATGGGTGTATAAAAATATCTCAATGGAAAATACCACTGTGGGCAAACTATTATAGAAATATGAAAGAATATACCACTTAATCACTGATAAACATCTCTACCTCAAGTAAATGTGTTACAAAAAAAAAAAAAAATTGCATACTCTATACCATTTACTTGTTCTATGCCATAAGCTTGCTTAAAGAGGTTGATTTTACCTTTAGCTGAAGCTGTGTATTTTCTAATCTGTTTAGGGCAGCTGTCAAGTAATCAGAGTAAGCAGTGCCATTTTAATAAGGAAGTCTTTTAATGAAATATAATAGGTCACAAATACCTAATTTCTGTTCTTTACTGTAATTGCCAGTCTTTACTATAACTGCCACTTTAACAATCTTTTCCAAATGCTGACACAAAAGATGAACAAATCAAGGGTATTAGCATGTGTGTATATTTACAGCTCATTGCTGTCAAAGACTGTAGTTCCAACTCCAGCAGCTATATGAGGATCTGATTCTTTTGATGGGAGCATCTTGTTTCAGGTTGTGAATGTATCTGAATTAATCTCCTTTTCATGTCTACATTAGCAATCACACACTAAAGGACACAAAGGAGAAATGTTAAGTTACAGCACAATACTACACTCTTAGGAATATCACAGATACTTTTACTGTCACTGTAAAGGATTATATATTTTAACACTTTACTCTTCTTGAATAAATTCTGTGCTCCACTACTTATTAGTTCTTAATTTCAAAAAATGTTGTTTATATAAAGTTCAAATAGCCTGTTTTTTTAAGTTTATTATAATCATCAGTTTTATATGAACATCACTTAAATCACATGAAACTACAAGAAGCTGCTGCAAAATTAGAGGATCACAACAAGAGAAAACACAAATAAAATTTTTTATTTTAAAAGTATGATTATTTTGCTATAGTACACTGTTAAGTTTTGATAAACTCTTTAAAATACTTCCCTGAAAACTTCTTTACATGATATCCTTTTTGTTGCTGCTGTTTTATTTTGGGTATATTATTTTTAAGCAGTAGCTGTTTAAATTTGGTACTATTATTGCTATTTTACTACCACAAGTCCTGTGCACAAACAGTAGTAGTTTTATAAGAAGGTTGCCCATTTTTGAAAGGCTAAGCTTTCCCAAATCAAACTAGCTTACCGTGAAAAGAAAACCATGACAACTGTTTGTACCTCTTGCTTTATTATTACATCCGGCCTGGTCACTCTTAGAAATTCAATCTATTATGGTTGCTAGGAGTCTGTTGCTGTGCAACCTAAAAGGGTATGCTGTGCTTTCAGGCTAAGGAGTGCTAATAAACCTGTAGGCTTCCCTCTATGGGTCCAACCAGTGTGTTTAAAGGGCTTAATACTTTTCAAGAGTGATTGGCCCACAATTCAAGACACATCCTATTAAAAACAAGTCACACTGAGAGATTTCTAACAAAGGGACAAAATGTTAAACATACACAAATATTCAAAATGTATCCTCAGAATCCCTAACTAATTTGGTAAAACAAACAATGAACAGATTATGATCTACATTTCAATTATACCACCTACCATCCCCAAGTTTTTATTTTCATAGAGTCCCCTAAAAGGTCGTAATGGATATAAATGAACTGAGCAACTTTTAGGGAAAAGAGCAGTACTAAGTACCTTCAACTTTTATAAACTTCAATAATAGAAAAATAAGTTAAACCTAGGAACCCAGAAGTCATGAAGTTAGTAAAAATAAAAAACATTCCCCCCAAAATATTATTTTAAAATAAAGAAGTTCCACATTTCATTATAAAAACGGAGAATTTTTTTCCATCACTTCTGGACAGTAATAATTTTATATTAATTATAAAATCTATACCAGCCTATCATATGCACATTCTATAACTTTAAAGATTTAGCACTTAATAAATTATTCACATAAATTTACTAAAATTAGATCGCATTATTTGAATGTAAATGAGAAGAAAAGCACAGCACAGTTTATAAATGAAATACTGTTAAGTCAAATTGTATGAAATGGATTTTGAAAAGTGGATAGACATTAAGGGAGAGCTTCTAACTCCTTTAGAAATTGTACTAATTTGTGTTACTTATTTTTAAATAAGCCGTTTTCATAAGATATTTGGAGACCAAGATGAAGGTGTTCTATCATAAAATACCAAAGACCACACAGACAAAAATAACAATAATCATCTTAACTGAAAATCTAAATTTTTGCTATATTAATACTGCCTGCAATTTTGGAAAGTTAATTTTTTTTTAAGTTACACATTTTCTCTACATTCTTGGAAGCATTTAGCCCTTCAACTTAACTATTCTGAGCTGGGAACCCTTTAAATAACCTGTCAACTGCACTACCTTATTCTTTTTTAAGAGCCATGGTTATCTGTCTTTCAATGGTTGGTTTCATTTCTTCTCATTACACACTATAGGAAGCAGAGTAAAAGAAATTAACTGTTTCTCTAAAAGTACCCCAGAGCAAAAAACAGAGGAATGTGGAACAACTATCCAAAAAAGAAAGGCCAAGAAATCAACAATGAAGGAGAGCTGAAGTACGCTGAAAGGTGTAAAGGCAACATCTGACGAAAGAACTCAGGCTGAAGCAAGAAGAGAATGGGTTCACTAAGGTGGTTGAGAACTGAAACAGCCTATAGCAAAGCAAAGCACAGCAGAGCAGAGCAAATGGGAGATGAGGGGTAGAAAAAAATGAGAGACAAGAACATATTAGAAAGAGAATTAAAAGGATTTGTTAAAGGAAATGTGGATTCATTTTCCGAATGAAAAGGAAAAAAGAGAAAACAAATATGAAAGTTTATATTCAATAATTACATATTCCTTGCTTCATCCTTACTTCTTAAAAAAATGCAACTCAGAAAAAAAGTTCTTAAAAGATTCAGTGATGTCAGCAGACACAATGTAAAAACCAAGATCAGTAACTTACAGGCTTCACTTAATTTTACAAAGAATTAATTTGAATACTTTCTAGTTCTCCTGTATGACAAGAAAAATTTAACTTGATTCTATAGGGTCTAATGTATGAAAACCTTTTAAAAGCAATTTTAAAAATTGATATTTCCCAAATAAGAACAAATCATTCAAACACACACGCTACACATACACACACATTAGTCAATAAAGTTATTAAAGTCAGATTCTACTGAGGAGTATACTGGTCACAAGGCATGTGTTAGGCAAATGTGTTAACTTCCAAAACAGTTATTTAATACTTGGTCAATTACTAGTTCAATATTATTAAATAATTCCGTAAGGATCTGATCTTACAGAATCAAAGTTCTAAACCGGTTACATGAATACTTAGGATCCTGTCAATACTATTAACTGAATGCCAAAAATAAAACCACCAAGTATGGATATCTATGTTGGCAGTGTCATCGGAATGTGCCTTCTGGTATTCATTGGGTCCTTGTCTCCTTAAGGCTACAAAGCTTCAATATAATTAAGTGTGGTGTCCTTAAAAGAAACTATATACTATGTAGCTATAGAAAATAACATATTCCACCATGCAATTAAGCCTCTTTTTGGCAAATTCCAGTTTTCTTGGACTAGTAACACCCTATTACATTTGCTTCATCTCCATTTACCCACCTTCCTAAAAAAAAATTTTTTTAAATCAAAGATCTTCAGTAAATGCTGCCAGACTTTTTTAATTTCATAATTTTTATCAAGAATTGTAAATTCTTTGATATATAATTAGAGTTGGTAACCAAGGACATGACTTACAGGTTAGAATACTTTTTTGTACACACGTATTACCAACTATAAAAAGAAAAATAAAATTACTCCGAGGGCCAAAATTAAAATTATTCTTTTCTCCTGACAGAATACTTCCTTATTTTGTTTCTTCAAATTATTTCAACAATTCGTTTAGCCAAGTTCAAAAAGGATGTTGATATACAAAAAGATATTTTCTTTTTTTTTTTTTCTTTTTTTTCCTGAGATAGAGTCTCACTCTGTCACCCAGGCTGGAGTGCAATGGTGCAATCTCAGCTCACCGCAACCTCCACCTCCTGGGTTCAAGTGATTCTCATGCCTCAGCCTCCAGAGTAGCTGGGATTACAGGCATGCATCACCACACCCAGCTAATATTTGTATTTTTAGTAAAGACAGGGCTTCACGTTTGCCAAGCTGGTCCCGAACTTCTGGCCTCAAGTGATCCACCCACCTCAGCCTCCCAAAGTGCTAGGATTACAGATGTGAGCCACCGTGCCCTGCCCAAAGAAATTTTTAATATTAAAATTTATTACAGGAATGTGATACTGATTAGAACTAACTAGAAGAGTAACATCAGTTAAACACATTTTCTAACTTCTATTAAAATCACTTTCACTTTTTTATTACCATTCACCTTTATACATCTAAAACTTGCGATACTGACATGAGCTGATTTTTGAAATTCATAATTGAGGATACTGAAAAGGTACCTTGAAGTATATCCTATAAATCCAAAGAATAATTTCAGTCACATCATATTATGAATGCCAAAAACTCACTTATATATTTCACAATTTTAATGAAAGAAAATACACAGAAAATCTTTCAAAACATAAAAGTCATCTTAATAAAGATGTAAATGATACTATCTCACAGAACACTGTCAGTCTTTGTGCAGTCTATACTAAATTTGAAAAACTATACAGTATTTAATTCCAACTCTAACATCAGAAATATGACAGTTCACAATTCAAAATATTAAATTTAACACTTGTTTAGAAACTTTCATTATTTTCAGGATTTTTTTTTCCTCACCCCTCTATTCACAGGGTAGATAACACAACATACAAGGCAGAGCAACGGACTGCCAATGTGAATGTTAGCCCTGAGTCATCTTTGTCGGCTCTCTTTCCAAAGGTAAAAAGCAATGGGAATAATAAGATAGGTGGGGAATAAAGGATTATAGCTGGAACCAGATTAACCATAAGTTGTTAACTTTAAAGGAGAGTGATGGATACATGGAAATTCACTTCATCATTTCATCAAACTGCTCTATGCTGTAATATGCTTAAATGTTTCCTAATCAAAAGAGTTACAAGGAAAAACATGAGAGAAGACTCACGGGTCACCAAAGTCTCTCATACCTCACGTATCTTTTCACAAACACGACGGTGGACAAACACAAGTGGAGATACTAAATCTTGCTTAATTTTTTACTTTTTTAATGGCAGAAATAACCAGGTACTCGTCTTCAACAGACTCTGGCCCACAGCTTGATAAAATGTGTGCACAGCTGACTCACTTCAGACATAAATGCCTGGGCATATTTGCAAGTATAATCATTGAACCGGCCTTTCAGGATAGAAACCTAGATTAAAAATAAATACTGTATATATAATTGTGTAAGTTCAAACAGAGAAAGGTATTTTTTTGTTTTGCTTAAGGTTCCATAAAAATGTCTACTTCCTCAAATAACTTAAAACATATACACATTTATGTTATATTCATTATATTTTATTTTGTACCATTTTTTACGTAGTCCAACAGAGTACAATAGCCTCGAATACTGTGAAACTGTACATTTCATAATGGATGACAGGCACATAATGCTGAACATCTGACATCGAACTGAATATCTGACATCGAACTGAAATGGAAAATATGATTGTGACACTAGTACACAGAAAATCCCATTCTAAAAATATCCGTATGACAATCTATTTGTCAAAATAATAGAATTCAAGACAAATTTGCCTCCATTAGTAACTTTTATTTAAACAACCTCTCATTTATGTCTTTTTACATGTACAAAGCTTTACAAATAAATACAATTCATAAATTATTATTATAGATGACTAGATGATAGCTATGCTATATAAACAATGACATTCTGTTTCATATAAAACACTGAAGAGCATTTTTATCACAGAAGCCATCATATGCAAAGATTCTGTCCAATTTAAATTAGCCATAAGTAAACTAAGCATATAACCAACCAAATTAGCAGTCTGGCTAACTCTAATTTCTATTTGCCTATTATTGTGATTTTTACTTTTAACACTTCACGTGTACATGCTATTCAATTTTTTAAGTGTTTCCGAAGAGCCTCCAATTTGGAAGAAGGTAGGGTGGACTTCAAGAATTTAATTTTGAAAGTGTATCAATCTGCTCGATTCCTTAGTTTTGCTCAATACATCTCTCTCTCTCTCTCTCTCCATATATATATATATATATATATATATATATATATCAGGGAAGGACATATAAAAATGATAAAAGGAGGCAAAGAGAAAGGCAAAAAGTGCTGTGTGAGGACAGATGTAAAAATTAGGACTCTTTAATATAAAAGGAAGGCCAGCAGCTATCAAAGTATCAATATTACAAATATACAAAGCCACATTTGAAGACATACCCAAAACTTCCTTCTTTCGGGTCTTTGTTCAAATCTTACCTTACCTGCAAGGTGTTCTTAATCACCCTATTTAAAATTACAACCTTCTCCACCCCATCATTTACATATCATTTACACTCTCTAACCCCCTGCTTCTTACATGTTTTTTCCATAGCATTGACAACCATCTATTATAATTCATACTCATTTATTTTCTCTCTCCCTCATCCCCAATTGTTTGAATATGAGTTCCTTCAAGGGCAGAGGCCCTTGAAGAATTTTCAGTTTGATTCATTCCTGTATCCTTCACAGAAGTTCACTTCTTAGCCCCCACTTTATGTGCCAATATTTGCTCAAGAATTGAATGAAATAATTTTTAAAAAGTGAAATGAGCATGTATATTAAAACTTACAGAAATTGAAAAGCACTCCTGAAGTCTGAAAAGAGGTTAAGATGGCTTCACAAATGGCACTAAATTCAGCAACTCATCATCTCAAGAGATGGTATACAATGAAAACACACTGATTAAAATGAGGGCTGGGTAGAATCATGAATGACAACTCTTTTTTTTTAAAAAAAAAAAAAGGTTTTTTAGGGTAAAGTCTCTGTAGCAGACATAAAGGCAGATATTCATACCTTTGCATAGTACAACCCTAATTAAACTATCACAAATGCAAACATGGATCTCACTACCATAGTAATTCCATTCTGATACTACCTGCCTTGATACTGATACTGGCATTCTGATACCAGCTGCCTTGGTGTAACCCTGGAACTCAAGTCCAGGTCCTTTACTTTTGACATCCCAGCAGGCACAGGAAAGTTAGGCAGCAGAAGGAAAAACCCAAGGGGTTTAGGATATTCAAAGTAGTCCCCCAAAGCAAGGTTCCCATAATGGCCCACGTCTCTCCTATATTAAGGAATTCCTGCACCCTGTCACAACTAGAAAATAGAAATAAGGTACAGAATCCTAAAAGGCATTCCCCAACTTCTGAAAGTAAAATATTAGTCTTGTTGGATACTAAGAAAATCCAAACAAGTCTGGAATTATATCTGCATATAGGTAAGTGAGTCTAGCATTTCATATATAGAGAAATTTATACATAAAAATACAGAATGAGGTGACAAAATGTCATTTGAAAACAAGAAAAAGACCTGGATTAAGGTCAGCCCAATCCACTGCCAGCTACATGATCCTCTATTTGAAGAAATATCCAAAATTCATGAATTCAAGCCATTAAATTCATTTTGGAAAAAAAAAAGGAAGTAAATAAATCCAATGGAAATAATAACAATAAAATTGCATTGCTTGAAAGGTCATTGTAAAATCAGAAATAGACAAAATTTTTAAACAGTTAAATGTGTTTTCTAGACTTTGATCAGAGATTCGAAATCAGCAATCTGAAGCTTAAACAACTATTCATTGTTTCTACTAGAAAAAGACACTGGGTCTCACGTTGAGTTCAAAAATCTTGATTATGGAGTCTTCTGTCCTCAGTAAGCTTACAAACAATTTAGAAAGATTAAGCATTTACAATTGAACAAACAAAAATCTAAATCACAATTTCCAATTAGCAGAGATAGTAAGAAATTACTAGAAATGAACCCATCAAGTTAGGGACCACTCAAATTTCAGAAGAGATTAATTTACGTAGGGTAGAAAACACATTCTAAGTAGAATAAAGGATGAGAACCAAGTTTTAGAGAAAAGAAATGACAAGGCAGAATTCAGGAGACCATATAGGATAATAATAGCAATTGCCATTTATTAAATACTTATGTGTCAGACACAGTGCTATTTTGATTATGTCATATACTGTAATCTTTGAAACAATCTTTTCAGGTTGATTTTATTAATCCTGTTTCACAGAAGGCAAGTAATCTGCCTAACATTAAACTGCTAGTCAGTAGCAGAGCTAGAATTCACACCCAGGGTTGTTCATTTTGAATTTCATGTTCTTAACCAATACATAATACAGTTGTCCCTCCATAACCATGGGGAATTGGTTCCAGGACCCCCATCTTAAAACAGGGTGCCCAACTCTCTTTCATATAAAATAGCATAGTATTTGTGTATAGCCTGTACACATCCTCCTGTGTATACTTTAAATCATCTCTAGATTATAATTCCTAATACAATGTAAGTGCTATATAAACAGTTGTTATACTGTATTCACTTTTTTTATTGTTGTGTTGTTATTTATTGTTTTCTTTTTTTAAGTGTTTCCCATCCTCAGCTGGTTGAATTCACAAATGCAGATCCCACAGATAACGAAATGTAGACTGGTCAGAAAAGGAGAAGTACAGAGAAGATTCATGAAATGCAAGTTTGAAAATGGACATGAGACTGTAAGCTTCCTAACAGCAAGGACTGTGGGACACTGTGAAAAAAAATATTTCTTAAACGACTCTGATGAAGAAGCAATGAGGAATCCTGAAAAGATTCTGACAGACGGAAACATAAAACTCTGAGCTATTTCTAAAAATTCAAAAAAAACCTTCTTTTTAGAAGATTCTATTAATTCGAATTTAAAAGTTAAGTAAAAATGTATCTAGATTACAAATTCATAAGACATTAAGACCACATTCCATATTTGAGTTTCCTTCTCTATACATCCAACAAATATAGCAGTCTAGTATTTAGTTACTCTGGTAACTCAATCTCTATATTCAAACCTCAATTTAAGACTTGCAAGTATTTAGC
>NW_016807965.1:116178-138624 GCF_001698545.2 Rhinopithecus bieti
TATATATATATATATATATATATCAGGGAAGGACATATAAAAATGATAAAAGGAGGCAAAGAGAAAGGCAAAAAGTGCTGTGTGAGGACAGATGTAAAAATTAGGACTCTTTAATATAAAAGGAAGGCCAGCAGCTATCAAAGTATCAATATTACAAATATACAAAGCCACATTTGAAGACATACCCAAAACTTCCTTCTTTCGGGTCTTTGTTCAAATCTTACCTTACCTGCAAGGTGTTCTTAATCACCCTATTTAAAATTACAACCTTCTCCACCCCATCATTTACATATCATTTACACTCTCTAACCCCTGCTTCTTACATGTTTTTTCCATAGCATTGACAACCATCTATTATAATTCATACTCATTTATTTTCTCTCTCCCTCATCCCCAATTGTTTGAATATGAGTTCCTTCAAGGGCAGAGGCCCTTGAAGAATTTTCAGTTTGATTCATTCCTGTATCCTTCACAGAAGTTCACTTCTTAGCCCCACTTTATGTGCCAATATTTGCTCAAGAATTGAATGAAATAATTTTAAAAGTGAAATGAGCATGTATATTAAAACTTACAGAAATTGAAAAGCACTCCTGAAGTCTGAAAAGAGGTTAAGATGGCTTCACAAATGGCACTAAATTCAGCAACTCATCATCTCAAGAGATGGTATACAATGAAAACACACTGATTAAAATGAGGGCTGGGTAGAATCATGAATGACAACTCTTTTTTTTTAAAAAAAAAAAAAGGTTTTTTAGGGTAAAGTCTCTGTAGCAGACATAAAGGCAGATATTCATACCTTTGCATAGTACAACCCTAATTAAACTATCACAAATGCAAACATGGATCTCACTACCATAGTAATTCCATTCTGATACTACCTGCCTTGATACTGATACTGGCATTCTGATACCAGCTGCCTTGGTGTAACCCTGGAACTCAAGTCCAGGTCCTTTACTTTTGACATCCCAGCAGGCACAGGAAAGTTAGGCAGCAGAAGGAAAACCCAAGGGGTTTAGGATATTCAAAGTAGTCCCCAAAGCAAGGTTCCCATAATGGCCCACGTCTCTCCTATATTAAGGAATTCCTGCACCCTGTCACAACTAGAAAATAGAAATAAGGTACAGAATCCTAAAAGGCATTCCCCAACTTCTGAAAGTAAAATATTAGTCTTGTTGGATACTAAGAAAATCCAAACAAGTCTGGAATTATATCTGCATATAGGTAAGTGAGTCTAGCATTTCATATATAGAGAAATTTATACATAAAATACAGAATGAGGTGACAAAATGTCATTTGAAAACAAGAAAAGACCTGGATTAAGGTCAGCCCAATCCACTGCCAGCTACATGATCCTCTATTTGAAGAAATATCCAAAATTCATGAATTCAAGCCATTAAATTCATTTTGGAAAAAAAAAAGGAAGTAAATAAATCCAATGGAAATAATAACAATAAAATTGCATTGCTTGAAAGGTCATTGTAAAATCAGAAATAGACAAAATTTTAAACAGTTAAATGTGTTTTCTAGACTTTGATCAGAGATTCGAAATCAGCAATCTGAAGCTTAAACAACTATTCATTGTTTCTACTAGAAAAGACACTGGGTCTCACGTTGAGTTCAAAATCTTGATTATGGAGTCTTCTGTCCTCAGTAAGCTTACAAACAATTTAGAAAGATTAAGCATTTACAATTGAACAAACAAAATCTAAATCACAATTTCCAATTAGCAGAGATAGTAAGAAATTACTAGAAATGAACCCATCAAGTTAGGGACCACTCAAATTTCAGAAGAGATTAATTTACGTAGGGTAGAAAACACATTCTAAGTAGAATAAAGGATGAGAACCAAGTTTTAGAGAAAAGAAATGACAAGGCAGAATTCAGGAGACCATATAGGATAATAATAGCAATTGCCATTTATTAAATACTTATGTGTCAGACACAGTGCTATTTTGATTATGTCATATACTGTAATCTTTGAAACAATCTTTTCAGGTTGATTTTATTAATCCTGTTTCACAGAAGGCAAGTAATCTGCCTAACATTAAACTGCTAGTCAGTAGCAGAGCTAGAATTCACACCCAGGGTTGTTCATTTTGAATTTCATGTTCTTAACCAATACATAATACAGTTGTCCCTCCATAACCATGGGGAATTGGTTCCAGGACCCCATCTTAAAACAGGGTGCCCAACTCTCTTTCATATAAAATAGCATAGTATTTGTGTATAGCCTGTACACATCCTCCTGTGTATACTTTAAATCATCTCTAGATTATAATTCCTAATACAATGTAAGTGCTATATAAACAGTTGTTATACTGTATTCACTTTTTTTATTGTTGTGTTGTTATTTATTGTTTTCTTTTTTTAAGTGTTTCCCATCCTCAGCTGGTTGAATTCACAAATGCAGATCCCACAGATAACGAAATGTAGACTGGTCAGAAAAGGAGAAGTACAGAGAAGATTCATGAAATGCAAGTTTGAAAATGGACATGAGACTGTAAGCTTCCTAACAGCAAGGACTGTGGGACACTGTGAAAAAAAATATTTCTTAAACGACTCTGATGAAGAAGCAATGAGGAATCCTGAAAAGATTCTGACAGACGGAAACATAAAACTCTGAGCTATTTCTAAAATTCAAAAAAAACCTTCTTTTAGAAGATTCTATTAATTCGAATTTAAAAGTTAAGTAAAATGTATCTAGATTACAAATTCATAAGACATTAAGACCACATTCCATATTTGAGTTTCCTTCTCTATACATCCAACAAATATAGCAGTCTAGTATTTAGTTACTCTGGTAACTCAATCTCTATATTCAAACCTCAATTTAAGACTTGCAAGTATTTAGCACTTTCTATTCTTTTGAATTACACTTTCATTATTTGTATTTTCCATTCTAATTTATGAGTCAGTATATATGTTGATATATCAGAAATACAGTTCAATCTAAAAGTATATCATTTAGATCTCTCCGTTAAAAATAATTTCATTAACAGAAAGCAAAATGAATGTAATGCATTACATTCTGACTCTCTCAATTCATCTGAAACAGCAGCATTAAGTTTTTTTAAATGACAAAGAATAAAAATGAGGAACTTCTAGGCAAAAAATGCAAGAGTTAACTAATATTTCATCATACTTCTGTTTATTACATCTCCCTTTCTATTGAAGGTGAGGTTAAATCCAAAGGGAACAGTTTTACAAGAAGGTTTATCTGTGGGGATTTACACCTTGTTAAAAGCAAATAACAAGTGGTTTTCCCCCACAGGAAACATACTCCTGTTTTATATAAATGTATCCTTTCAGATTTGCTACCACAAATGAGGCTGCAAAGAGCATCAGATTACATTGGGAAGTTCAGTTGTCATATTCTTGGTTTCTCTTAAATGGACTGTTTCAAATAATTAACAGAGTTAGGGCTCAAACTGTTCATCTTTAGCACAATACCGAAACTAAATTCAAGCCTGAGCTCACTGATTTACTTCTAATTGTAAAACACAGACACACACACACACACACAGAGGCAGAGAGGAGAGAAAGAGAGAAACAATTAGACAAAATCTTGGTAATTACAATTCCTGCCACAGTCCCATACTATTAAAAAGTAAACAACATAACCTTCCAAAAACTCAGATTAAGAAAATAAAAAATCAGATAATAGCATAGTTGCTGGTATTGCGTCTGGTTGCTATGGAATAAAGGGCAGTTCGTTCATATATTCCTTCTGTTCGTTCACTGCTACTTAAGAGTGCTGCCACACTTTTAAAGCCCAGCTGAGCAAGTCTCAGCTTGTTCCACCTATATTAGCTGCCAGTATTTTACTTTTGTTCCACGAGAGTGACCTACAAGAACAAACATTTCCATTTTTAAAATTCATAATTAAATGAATTTTACAAAATTCTTAAAATAATTAAAAGCACCTTTACCCTCATCAAAAAAGTAAAGACATGCATACTGGGACTGAAAATTATTTACACTAATACACTGATTATGACATACACCATTAATTCCCAATAAGAGGAAATACAAATAATAGGAATTAAATATATAATATTTTCTTTTTTAAAAAACCTAACAAGAACCTAACAGTATGAGCATTTCTCCTTAACATCATAAGCCTACTTACTGGGTTTGGAAAACATTTCTTTAAATTGATTTTCCTATGTCATTCTAAAATAAAATACCACATGCCAAAATTATAGTTGGAAATAATTAAAACAATATTTATGCAAATTTTGAATGCAGATTTATAAAACTTGCTTTTTCTAGAAAAAATATGGAGCTCAAAATTATAGATAAACAGGTATTTTAAACACTAAAGGCAGTACATTTGAGTTGTTTGCCTTTAAAAAAAAGCTTTGTATTAGCCCTAAGAACATTTGTCAAGGAGTGTGGAGGCTGGAGTTCGACAGTCCTAATTCTGATGTTCTATGTCATTGTACAAGTCACTTACCCTCAGTTTTCTTACCTGTAAAACAAGTGGGGAGGAGGAAGGAGGGGTTCAACTTGATAACTTCCCAAGTCCATTCCAACTAAAAAAATCTGACTCAAATAAAACATTCTAATTATGTCTCTACTGAAATCCTATATATTTGGGCCATTTGGAAACAAGTGTAACTCTAGTGAGAGACCTTTTCACCTCTCTAATCTGCTGTAGTCCCACGGCTGTCTCTTTTGGTCTGCTGTGCAGGGCCAGACACAGTAAAGGGACAGAGGAATATATGGCAGTAAAGTAAGTAGAGATAGGAAGAAAGACTGAAGTTGGCCACTGAGAAAGAAAGATACTCATCATAGGGGATTTGAGGTTCCAGACACAGAAGCTTAGCTGCTATGCAAACAGGGTCAGTTTATAAAATACAGATCATTAAAAAAAAAAAAAAAAAGCAACAAACAAAACTCTCCTTTAAATGTGAAGAGACAGTGTTCTTCCAAATTAGAGCATTAAGCTATTGGGGAGTTACTCAAGCATAGAATATGTGGATCAATATTATTATTCCAACACTGAAAATGGCTGATTTTTTAAATTATATCCGATAACACAAATGTAGTAGTGGTCAAATTTAAAACTAAACAACTTTGAAACACTAGAATAAAATGCCTGTGCTTTCATTGATACTAAACAGAATGTAAAATAATAAAAGCCAAACAAAATTATACTTTGATTTTAAGTACAAGGTATCTAATAGAAAGCACAGAAAAAGTTACTATAAATGTTGAAATTGATATTGCATTAAATGCATAAGGAAATCTATAAATATTTCTGAAATTAACATATACATTCTATAATCTTTTGTTTTGCAGGGTTTCATTTATGTTTTATTCACATATTGTTTGGCTCATTAAACTTTATACTGGTGTTTTCTTCATACACTGTATCTTCTATCTACTTTTGAAAAGTATAAAAATCTAACAGGCAGAATTATGTAATGAAGACGTTTCCTAATGTCAGATAGAATTATATATAACCCTTTGAGAAAAGAAAGAGTAGTTTAGTTCTGAAATAAGATCATTTAATTAGTATATCACTTTGCTTATTTTTGTATCACTTTACTATTCAGTTTGTCTAGTTACCCTGTATAGAAACATTTTTAAAGACCGCCTCAAAATATATTAAGTCATACACAATTCCACTGAACCCTCTGGATCATAAGGAAGTTTAGCAATTAAAGTTATTATATAAATAAAAAATGCAAGCTTATTTAATGTACTATTATTTACCTCTTCATATCTTAATCATTGAATTAGGTTCAAACAAGGAAACATCAGCTTTTAAAAAGATTTACGTATATTTTGTGTTGTTTACTAAAATGCCATTAATCACTACTTGTTATACATACCAGTCTGCTCACTACAGAATAGTTTCATGTAATAATAATATTATTACATGAATAATGATTTTTTTTTTGGCTATAGATTTTAGTATTGTAAAATAAACTTCTTTCATACCAGTCTGGCCTCAGTCAAATAAAAAAACTCAGAGAAGTAACTTCCTCACTCTCTGAAGATACTAAATCACAAAATATTAAAACTGCTTTGAGTGATATCATAAACTATCAGTACATTAACTCTTGGATGTCTCTTCCTTTATGTTCTATTACAAACAAAATGAGTAGCAAACTTTGAAGGAAATATTCCAGAAGAAGCGGAAGATAATTCTCTTGCCTCATCAACTTACAAAATGACTCAACTGTTTACTCAAATCTACCCACAAACAAAGTTAAAAGAATGGTAGACAAAAGATAACCCCATTTCACCCTTGGAGAGTTAGTCTTCAACACAGGTTTCTTCAAATGCGGGTTACTGTCCCTGGACTTTCTCCCTTTCTTAATGATGGGTCAGGATTCAAGTAAAGGAGCCTTGAATTCAATTACTGAACAAAAGATATGACTGGAAACCAAGAACAAACTTCCTGATTTAGAAATGCTGTGCTTGTAGGGTGACTACAGTCAACAGTAATTTATTGTACACTTTAAAATAACTAAAAGTATAATTAGAATGTGTGTAACACAAGGAAATAGTAAATGCTTAAGGTGATAGATACCCCATTTACCCTTATGTGACTACTAGACTTTGTATGCATGTATCAAAATATCTCATGCACCCCATAAATATATATCATTACCATGTACCCATAAAAATGAAAATAATAAATAAGAGAAACGCTGTGCTAAGAGAAAAAACAAGATCAATCATTTTAAATATTTTGTTTTAAACATAAGCATTTTCAAGTATACATTGAATCTGTTCTTAGCGTGAGATTTAAATATTTTCAAAGCAACACAAAGTAAAGAATGATTCAAGGTTATTTCAATAAACAAATACCTCCAATTATACAGCTTTAGAGCAACAGAAGGTACTAATTTGTTATATCCATGTAATGGGCATGTTTTAAATGTTCCAAAATATTTTTAGGAATATATACACTTATGGGACACAGTTTTTTTAGTATATACTGACTTTACAAATGTAGGCTGCTTTAGATATCAGATAAACTAATCAGATATCTCAACTGGATATACTAATTTTGTGTATTTTATATATTGATATATTACCTCGTAATAATAAGTACAAGAAAACTCTGATGCAACATCTCAATTTAATTTCTATGTACAATGTCTAGAAATAGCCAAACCTCATACAGTACTAGTCAAAGATCCCAGCACCTTGTTAGAATAATTTCCAACAAACAAACAAAAAAAACACAAATATGGCGCTCAAAAGAGGCTAGGTACAATCTTTTCCTCGGGTCCTCCCATTAGGTAAAATCACAGTAAAGATTTTAAAAAGAAATTGTTCATTCAACAAATTATTTCATCATTCATATTGTGATTTTTCCATCTTACCTTAATTTATCTTTATTTCCAAATTCTCTACTAATTTCATTCAACTCCACTTTTCAGTATCTCTTCCTACCCTTTTTTATCCTTCTTGATTCCCAAATATCGTATGTCCTTTTTGTAACACTCTACAATTCGAAACCTTAAAAAATATGTCCACATAGCTGAGAATATGCAATTTTGTATCTAATAACCCATTTCCCTCATTACTTTATGCTCCTTAAAACTCAATGGAAATCTAAGTCATTTCAGGATTCCTAAATTAACCAAAATAATACTGCACTAAATATACATTGATACAAATCCTTTAATTCCTCATTCAAAATTAAAGCTGAAGGACAAAATAAAAAAACCAAAAGCTTAGAGACTAATTTATCCAATTATCTTAGGTCTCTGCTAGAATGTTTTTGAATCAAATATTAGAAATGTCATCAGTCATGACAGCGATATTATTATTAGATACGCAGAATATGGTGAACTGGGATTCATATTTAGTCCCTGAAATGATACTTCTTTTTCTCTACATTGTACTAGTCACTGTTCATACTCCAGTTTTTCAAATTATATGATCCTGCTCTTCATTTTCTACCCCATTCCTTCAGATTAAGGTGCTGTTCTGGGCATGGGGTGCCATCTATTGGCATTCTTTCTAAGGTTTATAATCCAAAAGGTAAACTGGAACTTCCAAAGCTCCCAAATAATGTACATTTAGGAAATTCCAGGCAGCAATGAAAATTAACAAAAACACATTTTAACAGAGAGGTTTACATTATTCAATAAAGAAGTCTTTACCTTAAAGTTTATCACGGGCAATAAGGACTGGAAGTGAGTGTTGCATCAGGATCGCTACAATTACCTCCTCTCACAAATTACTCTGATCTGTATCTCCAGTCCATGGTCATTTGTATTTCTATCAACCCCCAAAAATGCTCAAGCAAACTTAACTCAATCAAAATATTAAAATAAATCTCTTTCCAAGTTCCAAGATAAAAGAATCCCACCTCACTTCCAAGACACATGGCACTCAAATCTTTGCTGAAATATAAACCCGCAACTATTATACAGCTCTACTCATTCAGTATTATTTAAAAGGTTTTACATTTCAAAACTCCGCAGACTTCTAAAAATAAGGAGATCAAATGTTGATCCAACAGCACAATATCTTAACTTCCTATAATTGGAATGAATTACAACTTTTGTCTTTAACTACAATTTAATTCAATTTCAACATTCATTGTCTTTATTAACTAAAAGTAGCCTCTAAAATCATCATATAATGTGAGACACTATTAAAATTGCTCACAAAACCACACGAAGGTCATTCAAAGAATTTCATCAAACAGTTCTCCTAATTTTCTTTGCCTCAAGAAAATAGCGCTGAGGTGGAAATACTAAATGTTCCTAATGATCCTCCAAGAGACGGATAATGCAAACATCAGTGCACAAAAACAGTACGGATAGTTCTACAACACCAAGCAAAATGTAAACTAAAATGACTTTCTAAATATCTATACACACACACACACAAAACACATTATTTAAGTTAAACTCCATTTTTCTTAATATATCTACTACACTCTAATTGAAAAGCAATTCTTTTTTTTTAGCAAAGTTGTGTTTTGTTTTGTTTGAGACAGGGTTTCCCTCTGTTGCCCAGGTTCTGGGTTCACTACAGCCTCCACCTTGAGGGCTAAAGCAATCCACCCACCTCAGTCCAGAGGGGGTGGTACTACAGGCAGGCACTATTGCACCTCACTAATTTTTTAATTTTTTGTAGAAACAGGGTCTCACTATGTTGCCCACACTAGTCTTGAACTCCTGAGCTCAAGGGATTCTCCCACCTCGGCCTCCCAACGTGCTGGGATTACAAGTGTGAGCTAAACAAAGTATTTTAAAATGCTCTTAAGACACATGCAATATAATCATTTTATAAAACAAAGAATCTAAATTTATGGGTTTGCATGTTATGTACTGATTTTTCATGTTGGGTTTTCAACATGGCACATCAAAATACATATTGTGGTTTTAAAGTTGTAAAGGTGATTTTCATATTACTTATATAATAGCTTTTGATATTTTTTATTAATGACCCTTAAACTGACACTTCATCAAAATTCATCTCTGAGACTGTCATCAGATATAATCAGATGCCAATAAGCAAATGTCTGATGTGACAAGCTTTGCTCTTTGGTTATTTAAAATAGCATAAATAGTATCAGGGGAAAACTAAATTCTAATGCAAAAATATATATCCACAAAACCATTTATCCAAAGCAAAACATAAAGAGGTAGATTTAAGGAATCACTGCTGTTATCTTGTTTATGAACTAGATTTTCTCAAGTCTTTTTTTTTTAATTCCTACCTTTCTAAAATTTATGCATGACTAAATCAAAATTCTGGTTCCTTAACAAAGAAAGATATTATTTTACATCTACTAATGTACTAATGGATAGATATATACAGATATATTGAGTCTTTAGAAAAAAGGAATCACTAACAAAATTAAACAGAATGCCCATCTTCACAAAAATAGATGTACTCTGCACACTATTACAATAGATAAGAAATCTGGAAGAAATACTGGATTACCTAAGTCTTCTGTTTCCCAACTCCCCATGCCCCCTAAGTCCCATCTCAAGCCCCCACACCCACCAGAACTTAATGGTCCAGGAAAATTAACTGGGGAAAATATGTAATGCACTGATGTCTAACAATAGAAACAGGATATGATTTCTAAATGTATCTGGTTTTCCTGCCCTTCTACAGCAACCTCCCCCATTCCTCCACAACTAAAACATGGAAGACACTTAACTGACAAGCAAAGAATCTCTAAAATGGTTTTGCACATTAAAGTAAACTATGCTGACTGAGACTGAAGGGGAGATATTTTTTAAAGATGAAAGTTATACTGAACTACATAAATGCTTTAGGCATGCAAATCTGAATGTAGTCCAGAAACTTGAATATGTTATATTAATCAGTAAAAAAGCATGCAAAAATAAATTTTTTAAAGCAACAACAATTACAATCTAAGCTTTAACATACTCCCCTATTAGGCTGGTAAAAGAGTTGAGATACAGCAGAATATATGACTTATCCTGAATAAATGTAAAAATGCTTCCTCTCCTAGCCTGCTATGTTCTAAAATCTTGGTAAGTCTACAAACCAAAGTAGTATTAAAGTAAAAATGTATTTAAATTTAAGAAAATGTATACTTCTTAAAGAACTATTTTTCTCTACCAAAGCTTAATTAAAAGAACGCTTATCCAAATATAAACAATATTAAGAGAAAGTAAAGCAGTAATTATTACCGATGGAAAAATATGAGACTAGTGTGGAGGATGGCAATGCTTTCCAGACCAGGGACACCAAAGTAGTCCGAAGGCTCTCAGAGCTTGTCTAGGCCTTGACAGGATTTTAGCACTTCTTAAAACCCGTTGAATAGCTTCAATAATTGGGGAAGAAACGTCTTAAAAATGAGATCAACAGAAACCTAAACTAATTTTTACTCTGATGAGAGAGTGCGCATGCGCTCGCTAGCTCTCACACACTCTCTCTCTCTCTCTCTCTCTCTCTCTGTTAAATTGCCTATCCACATACTTGGGAAATTATGTCCTGTTTTAAATATCTCATTGGTGAGCAACAGACAGGAGGAGCCCCAAATGTCAGACACTTGTCTGGCACACATACATAGAGAAGCTGGCTCCGGCAGGAACTCAAGCTGTGAGACTCAGCTAATTCCTATGTGGGTGAGAAAATGAGGGCACTTGGCCACCACTCTCTACAGAAGCCATTGAAATGGTGGCACCTTCTGAGATTTTGCTATAGGTATGGCCATTATGCTAGTACCAGGCTGTGAGTTTTCTTTCTTTCTTGTTCTTATCAGAAGAAACAATAAGCAAACACCTTGTTAGCCTTTGAGAACATGAGTAAGGGAAATGCCAATTCCTGGCTCCATGTCATTGGCATGTTTCCCTTTTCCTAGTGTCAATCTTGCTACAGAATCATAGACTGGAAAGGGCTTTAGAGATCCCACAGCCCTATTGTTTCATTTTACAGATGGAGAAGCTGAGGCCTATTAAGTGAGTACGCTAAGGCTTTAAGTTAGAAATAGAGAACCTTTATTTTCTCTTTAACCTCCTTTGGCTAGCATTTTTGAAGTCCTTTATATCTTGGCCTGGTCACTCGTCCTTTCTCCTTTTATCATCTTTCATTTTATCTGTCTCCTCTTACCAACTAACACACTATCACTTTGAGGACAGCTGCCTCACTCTCAACTCCTATTACCCAATACCTCATTTTTGCCTAAACAGGAATTACCAAGAACCTCCAGAAATCTAGACCAAGCACTGTAAAGCAAAGGCAAGCAGTAGTAACTGGGTATTACTGCTTCTAATAAAAGTGAGAAAGAAGAATCCAGGAATTAAAAGTCAACAATGGCAGGCATTTGTGCAAACACAATACTTATGGACTAGAGATTCAACCCTAAGGTACTTAGCCAGAGGCCAGCACATAGCCAGGACTAAGAAGGGAGCCTTATGAATCAAAACCACACTCAGATTACACAGTTAGTGGAACAAGGTTATATATTTGTCCAAGAGGACAGTCAGATGAGTAGAAATTGTAAGACAGTAACAGACTATTGGAAATGGTAAGAATAACCATACAGTCATGCACCAAATAATGTTTCTGTCAAAAACAAACCACATCCCACAACATAATGGAGCTCAAAAATTCCTCTAGCTCAGTGGCATCATAACCAACTAAATATCTTAACACAATGCATTACGTTTTCTATGTTTAGATATGTTCAGATATACAAATACTTATCACTGAGATACAACTGCCTACAGTATGCACTCCAGTAACATGCTATGCAAGTTTATAGACAAGAATAATATGCTATACTATACAGCATAGGCATGTAGCAGGATATACGATCTAGGTTTGTGTTAGGTACACTCTATGATGTTCACACAATGATGAAATCACCTAACTACGTAATTCGCAGAACATGTCCACATCATTAAGCAATGTATGACTGCATAACCTGACCATCCAAATCACATTTCCTAACGTTTTCCCAAAAGTTCCTTTTCAATGTGTGTCAAATTTACTGGCAAAAGGAAGCTGAGGAGGTGGCTAAGCTAAGAGTCAGTCTAATTGATACGTTGGGGCTAATTATCTACAAAAATAATGCAAAAGGGGTCACATAACTAAACACTTAACGGGAGTGGGGAGAATGGTGAAATGAGTGACACAAACATCTGTACAATATACAATGCTTTGGCAAAAAAGAAAAGACATATAGTATCAGGTAAATTTTCAACTGAAATATATAAATCAAATTTCCAGTTTGAGAAAGATTAGGACTATTTATGGATCACTCTAAAATGAGAAAATTATTTCATTCCAATGAAAACTCAGGAAAAATATAGAAATAAAGGAAATTACTGAATAGCAACTTTAACAATTAAGCAGCCAACTTGAAAATGCTACTTAAACATCTTTAATATCCAATGAAAGGAAGCCACAGGTGACATATTTCCTCTATGATTTCACATTATATATTACACTAAACAATGTTCCAAGGTTACTTTACAACTGAAGATTGGTATTGACATATTATGCCAAAATTACTTATTGCTGTAGGTACACAAGTAGTGACCTCACAATTTTTCTACCCTTAGTAAAGTAATAATTCTAAGCAATGTATTATAAAAATGTAGAATAATTCCTTGATAAACTCATCTTTATGCAACTGACTAGACTATTTACCATTATTAAACATTACTGACTGCATTCGGTATAAAGTTTATAAATAGGGCTCAGACTGTTTTAAAATAATTCGTGTCTAACATGAAAATAAAAATATAAGTGGGACAATGAACTGAACAATGACAGTATAACAGATAATGAAATATTACATCATTAGATCTTAATCTAAAATCCTTTGACCAGGAGAGTTATGCAAACCTAGTAAAAGCAGCCCATTATAAGGCTGCAGAATAAAACTAAAACATAACTTTGGGCTAGCATTCTATTAATTCAGTGTGATAAGACTGGTTATCAAATGATAATCTAAGCCTGTGATTGCCAGCTTGTCTGTGCTTTATTTTTTAAAGTGGAGGAAAAGGAATAATTATTATTTAATGAGTATAGATTGGTAAGCAAAGTCTTTCAAAACGTTTTGGGCTCATTAAAAAAGGAATGGTCAAAGGATTCTTAGGTAGCAAAAAGATTAGAATAGGTATTTTCTCAGCCTTCCCTAATAATAAAGCCAACACGTATTGAACACATATTGTGTCAAATACTGAGCAAAGTACATTACATAAATTATCTCCTTTAATCCTCACAAAACCCCCCACAAGGCAGGCAAGATTGATCCTATTTTTCAAATGAGAAAACTGAGGTTAAGTGAAGGTAATAACTTGTCCAAAGTCACACAGCTAATGAGATTATCTGAAATCTGACTCCAAAGCCTGTTCTTCACCAGTATACTTATTCTATCCAACTATTTAAAGAACAAAACCTATTTATACCTATTTATTGATACTCTAAATACATTTCAATTTTTAACTGATTTGTTTTCACTAAGAACACTCTGCATTTGATATGAAATAAAACTACAAAATAAAGATTTTTTAAGCAATATAACTTGTCATAAAATACACTTTCAAAATCTAGCCTGCAACAAAACAAGACCTTGTCTCTACAAAAAAAAAAAAAAAAATTGAAATGTTTTATATTTTAAAATGATGGCAATAGCCTGTAGTCCTAACTATTCAGGAGGCTGAAGTAGGAGGACCACTTGAGCCCAGGAGATCGAGGCTGCAGTGAGCTATGACTATGCCACTGCACTCCAGCCTGAGTGACAGAGCAAGACCCTGTTTCAAAAAAGGAAAAATCTTACTGGCAAAAACTAACTGGTAAACTGTAGGACTATATTTTAAACAAAATACCTAACCTATTTTAGCAAGACCAGTATTTAAACATAGTGTTACTTTATTAAATGTTTTGGATTCTTTGAGGCAGTCCAACACACATGAACTACTATGCCTTGTAAGGTTACTTTATAAAAATATCACAATTAATTATAGTAAAATGTGTAATAGTACAGATAAATCCATTATCAAGATTTAAAAGTTTATATGCTGTTACTATGTCTTTCTAAGGTTACTTAAGAAAGATATTACTGTTTCAGTATGTCTTTTAGAGTATATATTGCTGTGAAAAGAGAATTGATGATACAAGAAGCAGCCCAAGATTGGACTCAGTGGTTCTCCTGAAAATCTCTCACTGAACAAACAAAATACAAAAAGCAATATAAGATCACTCCCAGTTTAAAAGTATATGGCACATAGTAAGGCAGAGAATCTAAAAGTTTTCAGATAAACAGCCAAATTAAACAATCAAACCACCCTATTCCAACAGCGTGACGTAGGGATTGCATTCGTTTCTGTTTTTGGTTTTTTGAGACAGGGTCTTGATCTGTCACCCAGCCTGAAGTGCAGTAGCATGATCCCAGCTCTGTGTAACCTTAAACTCCTGGGCTAAACAAATCTCTCACCTCAGCCTCCTGAGTAGCTTGGACTACA
Organism: Rhinopithecus bieti; assembly: GCF_001698545.2. Classification (NCBI taxonomy): domain Eukaryota; kingdom Metazoa; phylum Chordata; class Mammalia; order Primates; family Cercopithecidae; genus Rhinopithecus; species Rhinopithecus bieti. Next base: position 131,118 of record NW_016807965.1, read on the forward strand.
GGCACACACCACCAAGCCTGGCTAATTTTATTTTTCTTTTTTTTTTGTAGAAATGAAATCTTGCGGCCTTGTTGCCCAGGCTGCTCTTGAACTCATAGCCTCAGGTGATCCTTCTGCCTCAGCCCCAAAGTTCTGGGATTCTAAACGTGAACCAATATACCCAGCCAGAGTTATCTAGATAATGTTAATACTATTTTATTATGAATTAGCCTGATAATCACTATTGCCATTTATTTTTCCAGTGCCATTTATTTTTCCAGTGCAGTTTTTTTAAAGATTATACAATAAAAAGTATATCACTAATTATGCCATGTAAAAGTGTTATTAAGAATGCAGAATTATTGATATATGCTAACCATATGAAATTTAAGAAGTATAAAGCCACATATCACCAAATAGTATGATGCTCAGGGTAACCTAAGTTTTGAAATAAAGATTAAAATATCTACATAAGATAATCAACATGATGCCCATAGGACTAATGCTGACATTCAGACAGTGCCAAAGATACCAATCTTTATATTGTTATATGTTGCAGTAATATGTATTAGTACAAGAAGATAGGTTTTGATGTAAAAGTGCCAATTAAGATAGTATGTTAAACTCCATAAAAATAAGACTATTATATGCTTCGATGCATATATAATTAAAAAATTTTTCTTTAAATAAAAGTTCTAGTGAGTTCACATTCTTAGTGATAATAATCTCATGTTGCAAACAGCACAGCACCCTCTGGTGCATCTGTTATAAGAAATATAAAATTCCCACAGAAAAGGACAGAATTATACAGTAAACGTGAACCTTAGAAATCAATAGGTTGATAGTTTTTTATTTACTGCAGTACATATTTTGAACATTAATACTTAAAATATTATCATTTTAAAAGATCACTATAAACTTTATAGCAGTAAATGAAGTCAGGAAAACGCTTAGTTTGAAAATATTTAACCAACAAAAACAACACCTATTTCCAACATATAAAAAATGCTGTCAAAAAATTATTTCAGTGAAGGACAAAAGTTAACTTGTCATGTTAACCAAATTTCACTTTATTCAAATTGGCCCTGGAGTTTGATTTGGGTGTGTAAAATGTTCCTGTGTACTTTTTCTGGATTCGAAGGGAATTTACCATTATTTATAAGAATTGATAAGTGTTTTGTGAAAGAATCTGCAAGTTTTACAACTTAAAAATAGAATAATATTCAGAAATAAAAGTTACGTTAAATTATGAATCTTTAGTAGTTCAAAACTTATACTTTATTTTAAAAAAAAACTTTCCTAGGAAAATAATTAACTCTAAAAGTAGATTTTACTAACAACAAAAGCAAAGGATGCCACCTGCTTTAGACAGCCCTTTTGTCAACCACTGGAAGTCCCAATACAATGCAGTAAAAAATGAAAGTGACACCTGTTTAAAGCAGCCATCTGTCCCTAACAAGCTAGATTTAGTCAAATCCACTTAATCTTGGATTTCCAAAATATGGGAACACTATGTAACTGAATAGAGAGGAATTTAAAACATACTTTGTGATGGCCACTGGGAATATATACCAAAGAGTTAAAGGCAAATTATTCAGTTATGAAAACTGTTTTTAAAGTAACTGAGCTCAAATAGAGGATTTTTAGCCAATGGTTCAGCATAAAAACAAAATAATCAGGAGCCTCACCAAAATGTTAAAGTTTACTTCTTCCCTATTCTCATTTCTTGTAACACATTCTCACTATAAATACTACGAACAAAGTAACATTCCTATTAGTGTTCTGGAAAAGTGTGTGTGTGTGTGTAACTCTTGCCACATATCTTCTGCTATGCCCACCCATTTAAACACAAACACACACACAAATATACCCACACTTTAAAATCTGAAAACCAAAAATCATTATATTCTACCTGCTAATTTCTTCAGCTGGAGAATACCAACACAATATCAACTTTCTCAAGAAATGAAAAATGTTACCAAAAAGTAACATATATTATCATTTAAACGATGCATAAAATCCAACTTGCTTTTAAGATTCATTCATTTTTTAATTGCTATTTTTAATGGTAAAAAATTACCATAATAAATTTGTTTAGGGTAAAATACACTGTTCCCGATTAAAGCATATTAAGCTTATAAACTATAACCTTTTATTTGAGTACCAAAGTAGAGTACAAGACTATTTGAGTACTGGAGGAATAATACAAAAAAACTAAGCATCACTACAACATTTAATGAAAACATTGTGAAACGATGCAAAATTTCTAGAAATTCATTAGTTTGCCATATATGTGTATATGTATGATGCCTACACCATTTAATATAACTCACAGGCAAAACAAACCAAAAAGACTGAGGCATTATGACATATATTGATTCACAGATATTTAACTATTCAAAACAAGTTACAAGTGACTTCTGCTTAACAGTTTTAGTTTCAAAGCATGATCACTTTTACAAATGTCTATTAGTATAAAAACTGAAAACACAAGAAAGTATCAATACGTAATATAGTCCCTTCTAGGAAAAATATTAAGAAAGAATAAAGTAAAAGCTAAGTATCTACCCTTGGGTTTAATTTTTAAATTTACCATTTCTTAGTGTTTCTGATTATTTAAGCAATTCCACAGCAGCTCTAATAGCAATTTTATTCCACATATATGCTTCAAAAAATGGAAAGGTAATGAAATTCAATTTAAGTTCTGCTCTCAAATCAACTCGTGAATGAAAATCTAAATCACAGAAAACCTGAGCTATACATGAGTGAAATGCCTCAAAAAAGTTCTCAGACACTGCAAATAAGAAACCGTAACATTCTAGCATATAATTTACTTAACTGAAAACCTATCATGTAAATGGCATAAGGTCTGAAACTGTCTCAAGACAGCAAAACTCCTATTAACTTCAGAGAGTTTATAGGACCCAGGAGCTTCACCATCCAAAAGTGTTCAGGCATTTGACACTCAATCTGAACAAAAAAAAGTACAAGTTAGTATTAGAGATTTGCATGGAACCCAGTTTGGGGAGGGAAGGAATAATTATAAAGAATTCTGAGTGCTCTGAGAAAGACTTCTTTCAGAACAAAATATCATCTTCATTTAAAATAGCAATCGCAAGGAAATGAATTGAAAAAGTTTTTTTTAAATCCCAACTCTTAGTTTACAAAATATTAGCCCTAATAGCATTATAATTACCTACCCTGCTCATTGACAATCTCAAGAATAATTAGTACTGTCACATTATTCACAAGCTGCTGTCAGTTAAATCAATATATGTTTGCTGTTAGAAGACTCTTTGAATAAGCATTTTAAAACTGTAAATTAAAAACTTCAATATGTGCAACTATAATAGTACGTTATATTTGTTTTAGCACACATTCATTTTCAAAACTCTTTATTGATAAATCTATTAACTAAAAGTTAAGCTGAAAAAAAATGAACAAATTTAGGGGATCTGTAAAACTGGGTTAACGCTAACCAAGAACCTACTACATAAGGACTAATAAGTATTCAAATCTACAGAGAAATATAATTTTTAAAAGAAATACTTAAAAAGGAAAAAGTTCTCTCTCCTGAGCAGGTTCAAGTCACTGTCCAAAGAAAATCAAAAAGTAAATAAAAAGAATATGTTAAGTACAAACATGCCTAGATCTTAACCACAAAGAAAGTGAAATATACACACGTTTCAAGTTGAGAAGCTTCATACATTCTTTATGAACTTGACTTCAATTTCAACTCTCAAAGGAAAATGAACAGAGCAGATGAAAAAAAAAAAAACTCTTAAAGTACCATAACTGTCACAAATAACACTGTGAACTGAGTTCTCACAAAGCTTCCTTGTGTCCCTTCCCTGTTCATCACACAGTCTCATAACCACAATGAAAATTGTTAACACTCTACTGCGGAGAAGGAGGATCATCAAAGTGAAACGGAACCTCACTACTACCCCTCCCACCTCCACATGAAGGATAAAGCACTGTCAATAACTACTAACCCAAGTATCACAGATGCCGTGCATCCGGTTTAAATCACAAGCNCTTTCCTAGGAAAATAATTAACTCTAAAAGTAGATTTTACTAACAACAAAAGCAAAGGATGCCACCTGCTTTAGACAGCCCTTTTGTCAACCACTGGAAGTCCCAATACAATGCAGTAAAAAATGAAAGTGACACCTGTTTAAAGCAGCCATCTGTCCCTAACAAGCTAGATTTAGTCAAATCCACTTAATCTTGGATTTCCAAAATATGGGAACACTATGTAACTGAATAGAGAGGAATTTAAAACATACTTTGTGATGGCCACTGGGAATATATACCAAAGAGTTAAAGGCAAATTATTCAGTTATGAAAACTGTTTTAAAGTAACTGAGCTCAAATAGAGGATTTTAGCCAATGGTTCAGCATAAAACAAAATAATCAGGAGCCTCACCAAAATGTTAAAGTTTACTTCTTCCCTATTCTCATTTCTTGTAACACATTCTCACTATAAATACTACGAACAAAGTAACATTCCTATTAGTGTTCTGGAAAAGTGTGTGTGTGTGTGTAACTCTTGCCACATATCTTCTGCTATGCCCACCCATTTAAACACAAACACACACACAAATATACCCACACTTTAAAATCTGAAAACCAAAATCATTATATTCTACCTGCTAATTTCTTCAGCTGGAGAATACCAACACAATATCAACTTTCTCAAGAAATGAAAATGTTACCAAAAGTAACATATATTATCATTTAAACGATGCATAAAATCCAACTTGCTTTTAAGATTCATTCATTTTTTAATTGCTATTTTAATGGTAAAAAATTACCATAATAAATTTGTTTAGGGTAAAATACACTGTTCCCGATTAAAGCATATTAAGCTTATAAACTATAACCTTTTATTTGAGTACCAAAGTAGAGTACAAGACTATTTGAGTACTGGAGGAATAATACAAAAAAACTAAGCATCACTACAACATTTAATGAAAACATTGTGAAACGATGCAAAATTTCTAGAAATTCATTAGTTTGCCATATATGTGTATATGTATGATGCCTACACCATTTAATATAACTCACAGGCAAAACAAACCAAAAGACTGAGGCATTATGACATATATTGATTCACAGATATTTAACTATTCAAAACAAGTTACAAGTGACTTCTGCTTAACAGTTTTAGTTTCAAAGCATGATCACTTTTACAAATGTCTATTAGTATAAAACTGAAAACACAAGAAAGTATCAATACGTAATATAGTCCCTTCTAGGAAAATATTAAGAAAGAATAAAGTAAAAGCTAAGTATCTACCCTTGGGTTTAATTTTAAATTTACCATTTCTTAGTGTTTCTGATTATTTAAGCAATTCCACAGCAGCTCTAATAGCAATTTTATTCCACATATATGCTTCAAAAAATGGAAAGGTAATGAAATTCAATTTAAGTTCTGCTCTCAAATCAACTCGTGAATGAAAATCTAAATCACAGAAAACCTGAGCTATACATGAGTGAAATGCCTCAAAAAAGTTCTCAGACACTGCAAATAAGAAACCGTAACATTCTAGCATATAATTTACTTAACTGAAAACCTATCATGTAAATGGCATAAGGTCTGAAACTGTCTCAAGACAGCAAAACTCCTATTAACTTCAGAGAGTTTATAGGACCCAGGAGCTTCACCATCCAAAAGTGTTCAGGCATTTGACACTCAATCTGAACAAAAAAAAGTACAAGTTAGTATTAGAGATTTGCATGGAACCCAGTTTGGGGAGGGAAGGAATAATTATAAAGAATTCTGAGTGCTCTGAGAAAGACTTCTTTCAGAACAAAATATCATCTTCATTTAAAATAGCAATCGCAAGGAAATGAATTGAAAAGTTTTTTTTAAATCCCAACTCTTAGTTTACAAAATATTAGCCCTAATAGCATTATAATTACCTACCCTGCTCATTGACAATCTCAAGAATAATTAGTACTGTCACATTATTCACAAGCTGCTGTCAGTTAAATCAATATATGTTTGCTGTTAGAAGACTCTTTGAATAAGCATTTTAAAACTGTAAATTAAAACTTCAATATGTGCAACTATAATAGTACGTTATATTTGTTTTAGCACACATTCATTTTCAAAACTCTTTATTGATAAATCTATTAACTAAAAGTTAAGCTGAAAAAAAATGAACAAATTTAGGGGATCTGTAAAACTGGGTTAACGCTAACCAAGAACCTACTACATAAGGACTAATAAGTATTCAAATCTACAGAGAAATATAATTTTAAAAGAAATACTTAAAAGGAAAAGTTCTCTCTCCTGAGCAGGTTCAAGTCACTGTCCAAAGAAAATCAAAAGTAAATAAAAGAATATGTTAAGTACAAACATGCCTAGATCTTAACCACAAAGAAAGTGAAATATACACACGTTTCAAGTTGAGAAGCTTCATACATTCTTTATGAACTTGACTTCAATTTCAACTCTCAAAGGAAAATGAACAGAGCAGATGAAAAAAAAAAAAACTCTTAAAGTACCATAACTGTCACAAATAACACTGTGAACTGAGTTCTCACAAAGCTTCCTTGTGTCCCTTCCCTGTTCATCACACAGTCTCATAACCACAATGAAAATTGTTAACACTCTACTGCGGAGAAGGAGGATCATCAAAGTGAAACGGAACCTCACTACTACCCCTCCCACCTCCACATGAAGGATAAAGCACTGTCAATAACTACTAACCCAAGTATCACAGATGCCGTGCATCCGGTTTAAATCACAAGCACACACAAACACACACACACCAAAGAAGAGAGAGGAGACAGACTTTAAAAAAGAAAAATCTCTTTCCCAGTACAGCAAAGAGAGCCCAACGAAGAGGCCCCAGGTTTCCATGTGTGGGCAAGGGGTGTGGGGGGGGTGGGAGAAGAAAGGGGGGGAGGGAAGAGTGCTGAATGGATATTAAGACTGTTTGCCGCACAAAGAAAACACAGTTTTAAAAAGAAAAAGGAAAACCGTGAAGCTGATGATGGTGAAAGAAGAGCAGCCCATTCAGCACCAGGCAAAGAGGGGCAAAAATGAAGGGAATAGGCGGTAGGAAAAGTTCACCAACGTACGAGGATAAAAATAACAAAACCCATAACAAGGCCCCACAAGTGAACAACAACAACAACAAAACACTACCTCTTGGGTCCCCCCCCTGCACACTGTTGTCTATTTCGGCTTTGAAAGAAGCAGGAAACAAGCAGCGTTGGAAAAGAAGAAAATTAAAGAAAGAACAAATTCTTATCTCTTCACCTGACCCTCCTCCTCCTACCAGACCTAAGGGAAAGATCCGGCATCCGCATCGGAAAACTGTGGCTCCCTCTCCCGCTCGGCTCGCAGCCCCCCAGTCTCCCGCTCCATCCCTGAAGTGCGGCCGGCGCAGGGCCGGGGCCGGCGGGCGGCGCGGCGCCCACACCCCCGACCCAGCCGCGGCGCGCAGGGTCCATTGTAAACAAGCCCGGGGAACGGAGCCCCTCGGCGGCGGCGCCGCAGCGGCAGCCCCCG
>NW_016807965.1:138665-157184 GCF_001698545.2 Rhinopithecus bieti
CCTCTCCCGCTCGGCTCGCAGCCCCCCAGTCTCCCGCTCCATCCCTGAAGTGCGGCCGGCGCAGGGCCGGGGCCGGCGGGCGGCGCGGCGCCCACACCCCCGACCCAGCCGCGGCGCGCAGGGTCCATTGTAAACAAGCCCGGGGAACGGAGCCCCTCGGCGGCGGCGCCGCAGCGGCAGCCCCCGTGTCAGGAGTGAGACCCCTGCACAGCCACACTCGGCTCGCACACACGAACACACACACGCACGGACACACGCGTTCACACGCAGCCACACGCTCCCACACACATGTAGAGACCGAAGAATATTCACCTTGGCTGTGGATTATTGTGGTGTTGTTGGTGGGTGATGGAGATGGTGGTGGTGGGGAGGAGGAGGAGGAAGAGGAGGAGGAGGAGGAGAGGAGTAGTTGTTGTTGATGGGTAACAGTCGCCAGGACTACGGTGACTATGGCGCTTGATTCACAAGGCAACGGTTGCTATAACTCACAAAAGAGAGAGAGAGAGGGAGAGAGAGCGAGAGGGAGAGGGAGACACTCGCACGGGGAGGGGTGGGGGAGGGAAGAGGGGAGGAGGCGGGCCCGGCCAAGCCGCCGGAAGGGGAGGGAGCAGCGCTGTGACTGACGGTCCCCAAAGACGGGCGCGGTGGCGGGGTGGCGGGGCACGAGGCCGGGATTCCAACACGGGACTCCGAAGAGGTGCGCCTATGCTTGGTTGGGGCTGAGGTCACCAAGAGTCCTCTCAGAGGGACGTTACTACACGCGCTGGCGAAGCCCAGGAGAATTTAGAGTCGCGGTGCGAGGATTACTATCTGTGAAACGAGGGCTGCCTTTTCGAGCAGCCAGCTTTGTGCAGAGACGTCCCGGAGCCACGAGAGACTAACGGCTAACCCGAGGGAGGGGGTGGCGAGGGTGATTCCAGGCACTTTGTGGAGAGACGAGCTATGGCTAAGGAAGAATCCACTTTGAAGAGCAACCCCCGCCCCTGCCCGATACGTTACTTCCGGGGCGGGGCGGGCAGAGGGGCCCGGATGTGCCGCCGTTTTTTTTTCTTTACTGAGGCGCCGGCGGTGTTCTTGGTCGCGTCAGCCTGCTGGCTTTTCGCTTTCCTGGACGCTTCAGGGCTCCGCGGCCTGCGCTGGACTGGAGGGTCCGCGTCACTCTCGCCCTCCTGCTTTCCGCGCTCTGACCCACTCCCGCCTCCTGAGGGTACGACTTGGAGGAGCGCGGGCGGCGGGGCGTGAGCGAGCAGCCTCTGCCGCCATCTTAGAGAAGGCGAGCGTGGGGTGCGCGTGGGCGCGAGCCGGCCTCCCGCGGTCCCGCCGCAGAGTGGCGCGGAGAGGTGAGGTCCAAGCGTGTCCGGCCCTCACTCCAGAACGAAAAGGCGAGGTCATCACTCCCTGCTTACAGGGCTGGGAGTAAGTGCCTGTAGAGAGCAAGAAATTGCCCTGCCCATAGGCTGAGAAAACGCATTTGGCGAGTCCTCTCGACGGAGGACGTAGAGGGGCGGGGTAACTTACACCTGCCTGCGACACCATCCTGTTAGTTTCTAGTTCTGTTAGTTTAAGCCCTTACGTGCTCATCCCTCTTTAAAGACTGAACCGGGGCTTGAGCTCAAGCCTGGATCCTGTTACCTACCTTGCCCTCAGCCCCACTTACTCAGCCTACTGTAGCTGAGGGTCTTGCTGTTTCCGGCTGAATTGAGATAGACGAATGGCTTCCGTCTGTGTTGAATGTTGTTAACACAACCTGCCATCTCAAACACCCGTCGATAAGGCACAGCCTCTAATGCCTAATGGTTCGAACAGACTCCTCCAGTTCTCTGCAGACTCGAGTCCAGCAGGCACATGCCCCCAGGCCCTGCCAATACCCAGAATCTCCCAACATTTGCCACTAAGCTGCTTATCCAAGACAATGACATATTGGAAGCAGAGCCTTAGGAAGTCAGTTCTCCTCTTGAGGCTTAATTTTTGCACCTGCAAATAAGGGATTTGGGCCGGCATGAGTTCACCAGCGCTAAAATAATACTGAGCTCATTCTGTGTCCCAGAACTGGTGCGAAGTGTTTTACATACGTTATCTCATGTAATCCCAACAACACCAGTGCTAGGTAATATTCGCATTTGAGGAAAAACAGGCACAGAGTCCTAAAAGTCCGTGGTTTTAGTTTATGGCTGCGTGCCATGGAATACAAGGTTACCGTGTTTTGGGAACCAGCTAGTTTGGGTACATTTTAAAAAGTAATATTGTTGCCTTTGATAATCTCATGAGTTAGAGATGTTCTTACAATAATAATGTGTTGCAGTAGTGAACAGTGGTGAGCCTAGTGCTAAAGCTAAAAGGTTTCCTGACCCACTGTGGTAGTAAGGGTTTCTAGTCAGACAAATGACTGTGGTGACCAATGTGGGTCCCATTGTACATACAGATGGGAAATGAGGTATATATTCCAGCTTTATGAAAACTGGTAGTCATTATGAATATTCACTTTATTACATTTACTGATAAAGTCTTCATTCCTATAATGGTGTGTAGGGCTTTATGCTCACACTACATGGCTCTCTGAATCGCTTTGTTTTTTAAGTTCCATTGTCTGTTACAGTTTGCCTGTCCCTTCTTTCATTGTCAGCTGTTGCTTTTTACTGCTGTCAGTGAACATAGTTCTATTATCCTCACCACCCTTTTAATTTACTACTCTTAATCTACAGGCAAGAAAACCACATAGTGAAGCTTGTGCAAAACTGTATCTCAAGAGTATAAATAGTTACTTTGAGGGACTATTAAAAAATAAGTGCAACCCTTGTGCTAGAACATTATAAAATTAGTTTTAAGCTGCCTAATTTTTTTTTTTAATGCCTTACAGGTTTGGTCTTTTCCAGAATTAGGAATAGATACATTTCCTGAAGTTAATTCTTGAAAATTTAGAATTTAAAATATTTTCCCATGTTTTAGGATACTTGATGATGATACAATTCTAGCCATATTGAGGTTAATATTTGAAGTGTTCAGTGTTACTGCCTGATAGGGTTTGGCTTTGTGTCCCCACCCAGCTCTCATGTCAAATCGTAATCTGCATGTGTTGAAGGAGGGGCCCTGTGGGAGATGATTGGGTCCTGGGGGCAGTTTCTGATGGTTTAGCACCATCCCACTAGTGCTGTTTCATGAATGAGTTCTCAAGAGATCTGGTTGTTTAAAAGTATTTATCACTACCCCTCTCTCACCTGCCACAATATGAAGAAAGTCCTTGTACCCTTCACCTTCCGCCATGATCGAAAGTTTCCCTGAGGCCTCCCAGTCATGCTTACTCTTAAGCCTGCAGAACTGTGAGTCAGGTAAACCTCTTTTCTTCATAAATTACCCAGTCTTAGGTAGTTCTTTATAGCAGTGTGAAAACATACAAACACACCACCACACTGAATCAAATAACCAAGAAACCAATTCAAGCTATAGAATCAAAAATACGGATTTTACATGGCATGTATTGTTTAATACTGTTAATTAGTTACAAAAGAACCCAGAAACCTTTTAACCCATGGTCGTTGCTTGTAGGATTTTTTTTAACGATTTTTTAAAGCTGCATAGATGCATCTTCACATATGATACATGTATGTTTCAGAAATAAATTATTTGCTAAGAAGTCACAGAAAAGACCCAGTACTGGACCATTCTAACATCACCTATTAGTACAAAACACACTGTGTGATCGATAAAAAAGGTACATAACCAAGTTAAAGTGGGGCAGACATAGTTCCTGACTATAAAATGTTCAACATTATCTATTAATTTAGAATGTTGTGTTTTAACTTTGGATTCTTTTCTTTCTCTCCGATCAGAATGATTGGAAGAGACATGGAATAACACATTTGTATCTGAACTACTTGAAGAGAAATCTGAAGCCCTGATTATATATATAGATTATGCATTTCGTAAGTTACTTTTAACACATTCGTAGTGGTACATTTTCTTTTCTGTATTATCTATTAGGGTGTTTTTGCCTATTCATATCCACTGCATATTCAAGGACTTAATAAGTGTTTTCATTGTTAATAATTTAAAAAAGAAAGGATGCATATGAAAAGATAAAATACTGCTATGTGATAGGCTTGCTTCTGAAAAATATCAGAGTTTTGAAAAGTAATATAGTCTGTGGCACCTTATTGTTGAATTTGTGATGAATATTTTAATAAGAGAGAAATCACACCTGTTTTAAATTTTTTCATTTGATTATATCCTATTTTCTTCAATTGAGAGAGAGAGATGTAGAGTCTTGGATTCTCTTATATAAAATGTATTGTTTCATTTCTACCAGTATTTATTGAGCACTTATGTAGAATACTGGATAATTATATTACTGGATTACTAATTGCCTTTACTAGATCTGAAATTCTGTGGATATGTGATAATTATTAAAAAATGACAGAGAGTGATAGGGGCCAAGATAATTCAAAACTGAACATAATTTGCCACCATTCTCTGGAGCACCCTCAAGCCTACCTATCCCCACCTAAAGTATGTTTTGGTTTTGAAAACAGTGCAATAATATTTTCTGCTAGATTTGTCTTTCTTTGTTTTCTTTAAGTAATACAAACCAGCTGATTACTCAGCAGTTCTGAAGAGTGTGTGTAGAGTGTGTATGCCTATGTGTACACACGTTTGTGTGCATCTGTGTGTCTTGGAATTACATTTTTACTCCAACACAGAAAGATGATAATGGAATCATAAGTTGACTACCTTTGCTTAACACCAAAGTAAATTACCTTTTGATGTACACATGCAGCTTTAAAAGAAATAGTCTGGGGCCAGGCGCGGTGGCTCACGCCTGTAGTCTCAACACTGGGAGGCCGAGGCAAGTGGATCACCTGAGGTCGGGAGTTTAAGACCAGCCTGACTAACATGGAGAAACCCCATCTCTACTAAAAATACAAAATTAGCCGGGTATAGTGGCACATACCTGTAATCACAGCTACTTGGGAAGCTGAGGCAGGAGAATCACTTGAACCTGAGAGGTGGAGGTTGCAGTGAGCCGAGATCACACCATTGCACTCCAGCCTGGCCAACAAGAGCAAAACTCCGTCTCAAAAAAAGAAATAGTCTGGAAACAATTCAAATGTGTATCAATAGGAGGATGGGAAAACTGTGGGCCCAGCACAAGGACTAACACCTGTAATCCCAACACTCTGGGAGGCCAAGCCATGAGGATCACTTGAGGCCAGGAGTTTGAGACCAGCCTGAGCAACATAGCAAGACCCTGTCTTTACAAAAAAAATTTAAAGCTTAGCTGAGCATGTTGGCACATGCCTGGAGTCCCAGCTACTTGGGAGACTGAAGCAAGAGGATTGCATGAATCCAGGAGTTCAAGTTTGCAGTGAGCCGTGATCACTCCACTGTACTTCAGCCTGGGTGAGAGCAAGACCTTGTCTTAAAGAAGTAAAAGAAAGAGTAAAACAAATTGTGATACAGTCATACAATGGAGTACTACTGAGCAAGTCAAAGGAAAGGACTGCTGATACAACACAGATAAATCTCAAAAACATTGCATTTGGCAAAAGAAGCCAGACTCATAGCATATGAGTTCATTTATATAAAATTTAAGACCAGGGAAAAGTAATCTATGTTTAGTGTCTTCTTATGGCAGAGGCAGTAGGTTGGGATTTTAGTGGAAAGGATTATGAGGGAACGTGATAGAATGATGAAAATGTTCTGCACTGTCTAAGCTGCACTAATGACATATAGCTATTAAAATCTAAATATTAATTAAAACTTGTATTTAAAATTCAGTTCCACAGTCACACTAGCTACATTTTAAGTGTTCAGTAGCCACATGTGGCTACTGCCTGCTAAGTTGGACAGTGCAAATACAGAACACTTCTATTATCTCAGAAGTTCTAGAGAGTTCTAGTCTCTACTGCCTGCTAAGTTGGACAGTGCAAATACAGAACACTTCTATTATCTCAGAAGTTCTAGAGAGTTCTAGTCTAGATCTTGTTTTATGCAGGTGTTTACGTTTTTCAAAATTGTAATTAATATGCATTATATATGTATTATATGCCAGTAATACCTGCCCCCAAACACTATAAATCATTAATAGAATTTTTGTTACTATATTATCTACCTCATTAGTCCATGTTTTCTGTAATATTTTTGTTCAACCCTGCAGAGAAAGGATAAATAGTAAAATTCTTGGCAAATTTTCAAATATGTAAGTGTGACATACAATAGATAACATTGATTTTCTGCTCAAAAAAATGAGTTGTGCTACTTTATAATTCTGAATGCATCTAGAAACAAGGAATTTCTTTTGAGGGCTTAAAGTGAGCTCTAGATGAATACAGAAAAAATTTTTTCTGTTAGAATCAACTATCTTAAACTGGTGGAGATCATACAGCCTTCTAAGGTAACACTTAAGAGTGTTTGGGAGATATTGGTGCTAACTCTATGACTAGGTTTAGAAAGTCATATAAGCTCTGTAGGTAACACTTCAGACTTAAGCCTTTTGGAGGTAGAAGAAAACTAAGTTTGTAAGTCAAGGATAAAAAGACCTGAATGATCTCAATTCTAAAATTCTAATTTTAATGGATTTTAAGAGATGGAATACCAGGGAAATAGATTCAAAATACTAAATATGTGTGTTTATATAGTACTTCAGTGAAATTAAGAAAAATTGTTGGTGGAGTAAGTACCTTAATAATGTTAATAAATATTGCTACCAGCATTTTTTAAGACCTTTGTGAACCCCAAGTAGATTTTTACAAGACAATGAACTTTAACTGTTAAAGATTAATTCCTATAAATGAATCAGCAATTCATGTCAATAATATGTGCTGAAAAGTATTTTATTTACTAAATTATTGTCAGTTATATATAAAAAAAAGATATTGTTTATCCAAATTCTTTAACAAATTCTTGTTTTCTCTCTCTCCCTCCCCCTCCCCCTTCCTCTCCCTCTTCCTCCCCTTCCCTCCCACCTTCTCCCTCCCCTTCCTTCCTCCCTCTCGCTACCTTTTTTTTTTTTTCTTCTAATATAATATGTAGTCTGGAGAAAACATCTCCCAAGTTCTGTTGGGCCATTCTTCCTATTGGAAGTATACTAATAGTATCTTCTCACTGGAACATGTCATAGATCTCACCCGCCCCACACACTAATATCACAGTAATAATACATAAAACCTTCATTTAAATTGTTTTTGAATGTGTATATCAATGGTTACAGCATATGACTGAACTTTTTTCATCCTTAAAAATGTTCTTTTAAAGCAATATATAACCACTAATGAAGAAAAATAAAGATTACTGATTGACATAACATGTATTTGTCTCATGATGCCTTTTTTGTTTGTTTTGAAAGGGTGGATTTATATGCATGCAATGTTTTCCAAAATTTTTTTTAGCTTATTTACATTTTGTTTTGAGGGCAGGGAACACAAAAATATACATTTTACAGTGGAATGTTTAAAACACTTGCCTGCAAGTACTATTTGAAATGTTAGGTGGTACTACTTTCTTTCATAAAAGAGATTAAGGGCCAAGTGCCATGCCTTACACCTTTAGTCCCAGCACTTTGGGAGGCCCAGCCTGGGCAAGAAAGAGACCCTGTCTCTACCAAAAAAAATTAAATTAGCTAAGCTTGGGCGTGCCTGTAGTCCCAGCTATGTGGGAGGCTGAAGCAAGAGGATCACTTGAGCTCAGGAGTTCGAGGCTGCAGAGCCATGGTCACACCACTGCATTCCAGGCCTAGTAACAGAGTAAGACCCTGTCTCAAAAAAAAATTGTAAAGATTAAGGCCATTTTAAAGACTTGCTTTGAAGACCTCCAACCCCAAATAATATTAAACACATTAAAATACATCCACATCACATAAAATATACATGACTAAAATTGAGTTTAAAATGACATAATGGTATGTTTTGTAGACGTTAAATAGTTTTTATTTGCAACTTTTCATATTTTGAAGTCAACTTTTTTTCTTAGATCCCCAACATTTTCAGAAGACCTTGAGAACTATATAAATCCTAAGCATAGTGAGTGATGGATAAAATGGCCCTGAAATAACAGTGGCAAAAGTGAATTTAAAACAATTTTGTTTCTTAGGCTTTTTTCCTTCTTATTGTAGAGGGAGGGATTAGTTAATAGATCCACTGAGATAAATTATAGTGAACTTTCTGCTAGTTTCACAAAGATCAGAAAAAAACTAATAAAAGGGTGATTACTGAAGTGTACTTGAACTCAGTACCCTAATTTGGCACTGCAACCTTTCCTTCATTAAAAATTGATATACGTCTTTATGAAAAAATAAAGACAGTTGGATTTGCTTTATAGGGTTATCTTGTAACTTCAAATGTGTGACAAGAATAATTATAGACTACTTGTTAAATGTTACATCGTTTTTCACCCAGAAGAAACAATCTTTAAAGGAATAACACTAATTTGTTTGAAGATTGATAATAGATGAGAATTTTAAGTGAGTAATAAAAGATTATATAAAACTGTATGACAAAGATTATAGGGTTAAACATGCCTGTTTTGAAAGTGGATACGTTTAAGATTAAATTCCTCCTTAAATGAAATAAGTAAAATTGCATAAAATACCCATATTATTTTATTTTGAGCCAGTACTGACTCAATGATCCTACTATGAAATACAAAGCACTGACTTTCCGGAAAAACCAGAAACCATCGACTTCTAAGAAACCAGCTGCAGAGGTGGCAGAATTGAATGATGTTTAATAAGTGGATCTACACTGGAGTTTAGGTGGAAGTTCTTCTCACTGCTGAGAGCAAATTAAGGAAGTATCTACTATAAAAGTAATTTCTATAAGACTATTTTTAAGTTAACTTAGTTGTACAATTAAAACATTATAACTTATTAGCATCTCTTGAAAAAGCCATACCTCTGTATTTGACAATCATCTTTGGAAAACAAAATCCTGAAAGTTTATTGTAGACTTCAAAAGATATAATGCTTATCTGCCACAAACAGGTAAGACAGGCTGGAAGTTGTAATAACTTTTGGGAAGGAAGTTGACAGGAATGTTACTGGAATATCCACAAACAATCTTAATCTCATGTTAACTATAATGAAGCAATGTAAAGGTGAGAAAAGGAAGAAACATTATCATAATCTACTGAGATGGTTAGTGTGATCTTTTTTTTTTTTTCTTTAAATATTGTGGTCTCATGGGTTGATTGGTTTTTGTTTGTTTTGTCGTTTGTGTAAATGAGCCAAAAGAAACAGGGAAGCAGTAGTTCTAGAGGTAAGATATGGTTAAGACTTGGGTTAAAGCTATAACTAGGAATAGTAAGAGAGGATATATTCAAAAAAATACAATGGAGGAAATGTTTACAGTACTTGAAAATGTCAAGCATGGTCAATTTTCTAATATTTATTGAGGACTGGCTATATCTGCTATACTGGTTATTATGGACACATGGGGATAAGGAACAAGGAAGAGTGAAAAATGCAAAAGAACTTAAAGTCTAAGTTCCTTGTTATGCCAGATTATCTTCTATTTGTGTCTTCATATTCATTCTTGAGTCTTTTTTTACCTGCCTTTCTAGAAAGCTGACCTTCATGCATTCTGACCACATCGTTGCTTTGTGGCTGCCAGTTGGTTTCCATCAGTGGGCAGCACTGGCAGGAAATTGGAGACCTGGAGAGAGGAGAGTAAAGTCAGGTTATTTATTACCTTGTCTCCTACCTTGCAAAGTTGCTTCAAGATAGCCATATCCATTGACTAAAGAATTCTGATAAAGGCTCCTTCCTCTCTTTAGGCTTATGGGCGGTAACAGTTCCACTGCTCTCTAGGTTACTGCACCATTCTTTCAGTTTCTCTACACCCACATCTTGGTAAATAGGCCCTTTGTACTTAAATTCTCATCAAACTGCCCTCTTTCTAGTGTATCATCTATTTCTTGTTGGGACTTTGATAACACCAAATAAACTTACAGACTAGGAAAAATTTTGCTTGAGTTGCCATAACAAAACACTATAGACTGAGTGGCTTAAACAACAGAAATTTTTCTCACACTTCAAGAGACTAGAAATCTGAGATCAAGGTGTCACTGCTTGACACCAAGTGATGGTCTCTTCTGAGGACTTTCTCCCTGGCTTGTAGGTGTCCATCTTCCCCCTGTATCTCCACATGGTCTTTCCTCCGTGTGTCTGTGTTCTATCTCATAAGAATATCAGTCATATTGGATTAGGGCTCAGCCTAATGACCTCATTTTAACTAAATTATTTCGTTAAATGTGCTATCTCTGAATACAATCTGAGGCACTACTGGTTAGGACTTCAATGTATGAATTTGGATGGGACACAATTCAGTGTATAACACTCTAGTTGAAGAAGAAAGGCATAAGATAAATTAGAAAATATTTCAAGATTATGAGTATAGGTATGAATATAAGAAAAGGACAGTATTGGACTTACTCTGAGCAGAATATTAGAAAGGGGAAAAGATAGGACTTTTTTTCAATAAGCAGTTTTATAAATACTCAAATTTCAGTGACAGATTCAAGTGGAGAGGCACATAGAAAAGAAGTCCCATGAGCTAAGAACTATCAGATGAGGAGACTGATCTAGGAGACATGTAAGTAACAGAGTAACAATGATTACCAACATTTATGAAGCATTCTGACATGATTATCTGCTCCCCTTCTTTTATGAAAACAGAATTATTCATGTTTTGGGCTGAGCCTGAGGACTTCCTTTCCTGGTTTCCCTGAAAGTTGGATGGAGTCTTATGACTAAGCTCTGGTCAACTAAGTGTTCACGGGGCCACTTCAAAAAAAAATTTGAGCCAGCTTATTTATGTCCTTCACCCTTTCATCCTTTCATTTTCATCCCCTTCTCCATCCCACTGTTTAGAAGAAGGATGCCACCAAGCCAAGCACGTGGAGCAACAGAGTAGGAGACTAAGACCCTAATGACTGTGAGGCTACTATACTGCTCTGCATTATGTTTACATGAAAAAGAAACATCAGTCTTGTTTTCTGTTTCACAATTAAACTTAATCCTATAATATAAGCATTTTCTATGTGCTAGGTATTGTTCTCAGTTTGTATGTATTATTTTGCTTAATCCTGTAGCAATTCTATATGTAGATTACCATTATTATCCCCTATAAGAAAACAGACACAGAGAGATTAAATAATTTTCCATAGACAACACACCTCATTTTTGCTGAAGTTAGGACTTGAACCAGACTAACAGACTCCGATTACAGAGTCTGCCCTCTTAACTGCTATGTTGAACTGCCTGCCTCTTATCTCTAATCCTACACCCAACCTTTTGCATCTGAGAAACAGAATTATTTTTTAAAGCAGTAGTCTAAACAAGGGAATCTTGAATTTGGAACTCCACACGGTGTACCAGGGAAAACAACTTACATGAAAAAATGTGGTAAAGATTTATATATACCTATAATCTTATTTTCTTTCTTATTTTGGTCTAAATTTTGCCTAAGTTGCTCTGTCTTTTGAAATACTGATAATGTGTCTCTTTCTAAAATTAATTTTTAAAAAAGACTTTACTCTGGAGAGCCTCTTGTGGAGGCTCTCTATAAATCTAAAAGGCAGTCTCTTCCTAGTTATCTGACTGTGATCAGCCCCATAGGGTAGGGTGTTTTCGATCTGTGCCACAAAGGGCCTTCCCTTGCCATATTCTGCCAGAGTCCTTCTCAGAACCCCAGCTGGGATAATCTTTGGTGCAATCCAAGGACAACTTCTGCACTTAATTGTTAGATTTCTCTTGAGAAAGACTCAGCTCTCAGTCAGGAGTCAGTCCTTATGGTGACAGTCTCTGTTGCAGTCCCGTTAGCAGCAGGAGAGCTTTAAGAGTGTTACAGGGCTTTGTTAACCCCTCTCTTGAAGAAACTGGAGAAAAAGAGATTTTAAGGGTGTCTTGATTTTTTTTTTTTTTCTTTTAGTGTTTAGTAAGAGAAAAAACTGGGCCAGGGGAGATTGTTTTATTCCCTTCCCATCTGGCCACATAAAAGGCCATGGGATCTACTTAGAGGATATTAATGCATTAAAATTCTCTAAAGAAATGAGGCATCAAATAAGGAATCCATTTATCCACTTGAAGTAAGTTCAGAAGGAAGAACACAGAAGGCGACGGACCTGTGATATCTCTTACCCAATTTACTTTCAGGCTAGAAGTAATACTGATAATCAAGAACAGCTTTATTAGGATGAGATTTTGAAATCTATTCCAACACATACTGTGGGTTTTAATTTCTACTGCTTCTAACCAATTTTTTCAGCTAACAAAGGTATTGGAATAGTACATTGATGATAATCGGTATTGTCATGCCATCTTGGGGATATAAAAGAGTTCTTTTTTTTTTTTTTTTTTTGAGAAGGAGTCTCACTCTGTCACCCAGGCTGGAGTGCAGTGGCCAGATCTGAGCTCACTGCAAACTCCGCCTCCCGGGTTTACGCCATTCTCCTGCCTCAGCCTCCCGAGTAGCTGGGACTACAGGCGCCCGCCACCTCGCCCGGCTAGTTTTTTTTTTGTATTTTTTTTTTTAGTAGAGACGGGGTTTCATCGTGTTAGCCAGGATGGTCTCGATCTCCTGACCTCGTGATCCGCCCGCCTCGGCCTCCCAAAGAGTTCTTAATCCTTTATTAAAATACAATTCACATGTAATAAATTCACTCCTATTAAGAATACAATTAGATACATGTTAGCAAAGTATGCAGTCATTTGACCACCACCACAATCAGATATTGGACATTTCTATCAACATCAAAAACTTCCTTGTGCTTTTGTAGTCAATTCTCTCTTACCAATTACCTCACCCCATCCCCAGGAAAATTTAGATCTGCTGCCACTATATTATTCCTTTAACTAGAATGTTATATAAATGGAACATACAATATTTAAATTTTCCTGAGGGGGTGCTATGGCATCTTTCATTTAGCAGAATGTTTCTGACATTCACCTATATTGTTGTGTATATCAATACTTCATTTATTTTTATTGTTGAGTAGTAGTCCGTCATATGGATATACCGCAGTTTGTTTTCAGATATTTGTTGTTATAAATAATGCTGCCATCATTATATATAAGTGTTCTTGCCACAGTAATGCTGCCACAATTTATTTATAAGTGGGCCTGTAGATGTTTTCATTTCACTTTGGTAGACATCTAGGAGTGAAATTACTGGGTCATATACCAAATGTATGTTTAAGAAATTGCCAAAATGCTTTCCTAGTGCCTTTATCATTTTGTATTCCTACCAGAAATGTATGAGATTCCTAATTGCTCCACATCCCTGCCAGCTCTCATTGTGATTTTAATTTGTATTTCCCTAATGACTAGTAACGTTAAGCTGCATATCCTGTGTTATTGATTAGTCCCATTTCTTCTTTTGTGAGATACCCGTTCATATTTTACCTCCCCACTTTTTTGTTTGTTTGTTTATTTGTCATCTTCTTCTTGGATTATAAAAGTTCATATATTTTGGACACAAATCCTTCATCAGACATACATATTTTGCAAATATTTCTCCCAGTGTACAGCTTGCCTTTTTACTTCCTTGAAGGTATCTTTCAAAGAACAAAGACTTTAATTTTGATAGTCTAATCTATTAATATCTTTTTTATTGTATCTTTTTTGTTTTATCTAAAAAGTCTTTGCCTGATCCAAAATTTATCTCATCTGTTTTCTTAACACAGTTTTATGATCTTTGCTAAGTTTAGGTCTATGAGATGTTTTTAATTAAATGGTGTGTAAGATATGAGATAAGGATGAAGGTTCACAACTTTCCATACAGATTGTTTCATATCCTATTGTTCCAGCACCATTCATTAAAAAGACTACTGGTCTCCACTGAATTCCATCTTTGTCAAAAATAAGTTGTCCATATGTATGTGGGTGTATTTTGGGATTCCCTATTCTGTTCTATTGATATGTTTGTCTGTTGTATACCACACTATCTTGATTACTGTAAATTTGTAATTTTGAAGTCAGGGAGTATTTTGTTTTCTTCTTAAAGGTTGTTTTATATATTCTAAGTCTTTTGTATTTCCATATGAATTTTAGAATCATTGATTTGGGTTAACATTTTGTTGAATCTAAGGAATAATCTGGTAAGAATTGACATGTTAATATTATTAAGTCTTCTAACCCATGAAAAGGTACATCTTTTATTCTGGTCTTTAATTTCTCTCAGTAATGTTTTTTAGTTTTAGTGTACAGATCTTTCACATCTTTTATCAGATTTATCCCTAAGTAATCATAATTTTGATGCTATTGCAAATAATACTGTTTTTAAATTTCTTTTGTTCATTACTAGTGTAGAGAAATATAGCTGATTTTTATTATGATCTTTTATATCCTGATACCTTGTTAAAGTCACTACTAGTAGTTTCTTTGCTGATACCACCAGATTTTCTGTGTAGATGAGCATGTCAGTTGTGAATAAAAACAATTTTATTTCTACCTTTTCAAAAAGTAAAACACTTCTCCCAAAATCTCCCACCCTACTCAGGACTCAGAGATAAACACTATTAACAATCTTTGGTTTTAGTTCCTCTGGCAATCACAGTATTATTTTTCATAATATCTGTGGTTCTCTTTCAAATTTAGATGGTATCTCTTGAAACTCTACAATGAATGATGGAAAAATTGTACTAGTTTCCCTTCCTTCACCTTGCTTTTCTCACTCTGACTGCAGTTTTTAAAATTACATTATACTTTTACATTGTCTAGGTTTATAGCAATTGTTTCCATTTCTGACCATAAGGTGGGTTAGGTAAACTGAATGATCCTCCTTCAGCAAATACCTAAAAATTCTAGATAAAATATTTTAAAACAGCTTATTAAATGCACTTGTTAGCTGGCAAAAAAGTAAGGGAAATTCTGAAAGACCTATGAAGGATCAAAAGTCCAAATCAAAAGCTAAACCAGTGCCGAGGAGGAAAATCTACCCTTCTTTTGTGAGCTAGAATTACTATTTTAATGGCCTCTTGGAGACTGGAGACAAAACCTCAGACCTCATGAACTGAGAAGTTATAATCTGAAACCCCTCCACAAAGCCAAGACCAGAAGGGCTACACCTTTAATGAAAGTGAATTTTCATTAAAAGTAAAGAAAACAAGCAGTCATATAAGCAAGAAGGTAAAGAAGAAGACATGGAGGACTGGGAGTCTTGGGTCAAAAATGGTCCTATACAAAATCCTTTTCAGGGTCAATTAAAACCTATTTCACTTTCATTTATTTAATCATCATTTTCAATGACTATTGATAAGTAGGATTTCATTTCATTATTTCTTTTACCTTGCCATTCATCTTAATCTCTGAATACTTTTTTCCAGTGGTTGTTGGATACCAGTGCATTTGTGAACAGAAGAAGAAATATTAGTTCTCCTAACCTATAATACTAACTTTCAGCCTAATCCACAATGTATAATAAATATCACTGGGATCTAAAGCTTATTATAGATAAAAATGAATTTTCATTTCAGTTTTAAAATGTCTTTAGCTTTGGCGTGGTGGCTTCTGCCCATAATTCCAGCATTTTGAGAGGCTGAAGTGGGAGGATCACTTGAGACCAGGGGTTCGGTTTGCAGTGAGCTATGATCACACTACTGCACTCCAACCTGGGCTACAGAGCAAGACCTTGTCTCTAAAATATAAAAAATGTTTTTGTGCTAAAGGAATTAGTATACCATTGCTTGAATCTTGTAAATCTGAGATTATAAAACAGAAAAAAGTATAAAGCTTATCTGTTTCCTTTAAAATGTTTAAAGCCTTACTTTTATACTTTTCTCTGAATTGAATAAAAGGAAGAATAAATTAAGAACCACTTGATAACTACATTAGCAATATTGAGTTAGTGTCAAAACTAGAAAGTAGAAATATAAAATTAAAATTTGACAAAGGTTTAAAACCATGATTTTAAAAAAATCACCAAACTTAACATTTTGCTCCTTTAAAATATGGTTCTTAAATGTTCATAGTTTGTAATCCTTTTACTCTTATAACTCCCTACAAATTGATTCATTGGTTTCACAAATTTTCTCCATAGAAAATATAAAACTTCTTGATTTCCAATTTTCATTGTGCTGTAGTTTTCTCCATCATGGGTGTGTGTATTTTGTAAATTCTAAATGGGTTTTTAGGTAAGCTTGGAAGCTATATAATCCTTTTCCAGTTTTGACATATGCGAATAAGTGCTTTTAAAAGAAATGTAGTTATCATTTTCATCCAAACATACTTTTATTTTCATGTTAATGTAGTACTACTGTTAGACCATCCTAAATTTAACTTTCACTAATGATCTTCAAAATGATTTGAAATTTTTTGCACTTCTTATTAGGACAATTGCATTTTATTTGTGCAGGCTTAAAATTGCATTTTATTGTGCATCACAAGAATTTACCCAACTTCCTGTGAATTTGAGTCTCAGAACTAGTTTCATTACTGTGTTACTTTGAGGAAATCGCTTTACCTCACTGGGCTTCAATGTTCAGTCTACAAATGGATTGGCATTTTTTTTAAGTTTAAGGAATAGTCCACTTTGATGTTGATGAGTCTAAGAAATGTGAACAGTGCAGCCATTTCACCATGAGTTTGTAATCTCCGACGGGTTATTTGGTTATTGGCAAAATAACCTGAAAGTACAGCAGTGTTAAAGCTCCTGAATAGATACTGTATATTTTAATGCAGTTTAGTTTTTGAAGTTTTACGTTTAAATTTCTACACTCTACTTTCCTTTCCTTTTCTTTTTTTTTTTTTTTTTTTTTTTTTCTGAAAGGTAGTCTTGGTCTGTTGCCCAGGCTGGACTGCAGTGGCGCGTTGTCGGCTCACTGCAACCCCTGCCTCCTGGATTCAAGCAATCCTCCTGCCTCAGCCTCCTAAGTAGCTAGGACTACAGGTGCCCGCCACCATGCCTGGCTAATTTTTGTATTTTAGTAGAGACGGGTTTCATTATGTAGATCAAGCTGATCTCAAACTCCTGACCTAATATGATCTGCCTGCCTCAGCCTCCCAATTTTACGTTCCACTTTCTATTAGTAAAAGTGAATATAGAAAGATTGTACTCTGACACAAGCTAGAACTTGAATTTGTATACATTCTAGACCTTATTTAAAATTTTAACACAATAAATTTTGATGAAATATTCATTAAAGCAAAGTTTATCCGTATAAATGGGCTTTTATGATCTAATTAATGTAATAGTTTGTCACCATGGCAAGGTGTGTTTGCATGGTTCGTGTGTGTGTGTGTGTGTGTGTGTGTGTGTGTGTGTGAAGTTAAGCATGATAAACTACCTTTAGAAGGCTGCTGAAAAGATTTTGAAATGTTATTGAATTTTCAAATGTTCAAAAAAGTAAACTTACAAAATATTTTGGCCTTTTTTTAAAAGGCGGGGACATCCAGTAGTTCAAGGTTACAATGAGCTGTGATCGTGCCGCTGCACTCTACCCTGGGTGACAGAGTGGGACCCTGTGCCACAGAGTGAGACCCTGTCTCAAAAAAAAAAACAACTATGTAAATCCAAGGTATGATTTAAATACTTTTAACACGTGTTCATTTTAATCACATTTGTGGCTATGTTCCTCTTGTGTTTATATCTCTCAATGTGTATACTGTTATTAATGTGGCATATATATAAAATCTTCATTGTTAGTTAAAAATATTTTCAAAAAATCAGTGCAGCTTATAAATTTGCAATGATTTATGCCTGTGCTCATGATGGGTAAGATTTTGCTTACGTGAAACTAAAATTATGCAATAATTGAGATGCTTTACAATGGCGTTTGACTGTATTATCTTGGACAGTAATTATAGCTAACATTTATTGAGGGTTTTCTTTGTGCCAGTCATTGCTCTGTGAGTTAACTCTGTCTTCACAACATGATAAAACAGGTACTATTACAATTCTCATTTTTATATAGTGAGAAAATGAGGACCAGAAACGTAAATAATTTTGTCAAGACCGTAAGTTAGTAACTAATTGTCAGGATACACACTCAGACAAGGGCCTGTATTTGCCATGCTACCCCTCTAGGGTACCAATGGTTATATAAATTGAGCAAACTGGCTGGGCGTGGTGGCTTACACCTGTGATCCTAGCACTTCGGGAGATCATGAGGTCAGCAGATTGAGACCATCCTGATTAACACAGTGAAACCCCGTCTCTACTAAAAATACCAAAAGTTAGCCAGGTGTGGTGGCACACGCCTGTAGTCCTAGCTACTTGGGAGGCTGAGGCAAGAGAATTGCTTGAACCCAGGAGGTGGAAATTGCAGTGAGCTGAGATTGTGCCACTGCACTCCAGCCTGGGCAACAGAGTGAGACTCCATCTCAAAATAAATAAATAAATAAATAAATATTAAAAAAATAAAAGAGAGCAAACTAACCCAGTAGAAGGTAAAGTGTATGATAGCCATACCTTTTAGAATGATTCAGTCAGTTAATCCAATGATAATCAGACCCTCTATGATTTAAACATGCATCCAAAATCACCAGTGATTTCTAGAACAGAAGAATTACTCATTTCTAATAGAAGATATATA
>NW_016807965.1:157473-162170 GCF_001698545.2 Rhinopithecus bieti
ATATATTTGTCTGAAAACAAGAATCTTCATCTTCATAAAGCACATTCCTTCTACATGTTAAATCAAAAATCTGTCTGGCCAACATGATGAAATCCCATATCTACCAAAACTACAAAAATCAGCTGGGCATAGTGGCGCACACCTGTAATCCCAGTTACTTGGGAGGCTGAGACAGGAGAATTGCTTGAACCCGGGAAGACAGAGGTTGCAGTGAGCCGAGATCATGCCAGTGCACTCCAGCCTGGGCGACAGAGCAAGACTCTGTCTCAAAAAATAAAAATAAAAATAAAAAATCTGAATGTGCAAGAATCCCAGACTTCCCTGCTAATGGGCATCTCCATTTAGATGTCCCATAATCAACTTCAATTTAAAATATCCAAAATTTGGCCTCATTACCTTTATACTCCAATTTAATGTTTGTTTCCTGTATTCCTTTTCTTGATGATTGGAATCACCACCCCTCTAGTCACCTGAGCTGGAAATCTGGTAGTAATCCTAGACACCTCCCTATAACTTAACTTTCTTAGCCAATCAATCTCCAAGTTCAGGACATTCTATTTCCTTAATCTCACTCATTCTCACTGCTTTTGCTTCTTGCCTGCTGCCACTGTTTTTGAACAGGTCCCATCTCACTGGGATTACCTGAGGAGACATTTCCAGTGATTTTTTTCTATCTCTAATCTGGAAACTCCTACTAGAATGATCTTCAAATAGAAATCTGATCATGTCTTTCCTCTAGACAATTTTAGCAATTTTCATGGCTTTTAGGAAAATGTCTAGATTCCTAAACTGAACATAGAAAGCTCACTGTAATTTCATACCAGCCTACTTTTCTAAAAAATGGTCCAGTCATCCTCTGTGTCTGGTGGTGCAAGATCAATGGCAGGGCAGGCTAGGGAGTATCCAGGAGGATGGCTGAGGTTCTATGGTAAGGCATATCTCTACTATAGTATCAGTAGGGAAACACCAGAATGTGTGTCCCCTGCAAGTGCAGAGTCAGGTCTGCAGTAAACAATGCAAATCTGAGAGTTAGAATAAGAGCAGAAACCAAGGTAGGAAGCCAAATTGAACCCATTGGTGAACCAATGAATGAGGAGGGTTGTGAGAAAGTTATGTCTGAAGGAATCCCTGAGAGGTTTACACGTGTTTGTAGGAAACCTTTTTTGTTATTTACATGCAAACTGTGAAGGCATAATTGGTTTTAGGAAAATAAACTAAATTTGAATAGGTATAAACCACTTGCTGTCACCAAGAGATGTTATACTGTTTCATGTCTCTGTGCCTATCACATGTCATTGCCTCTCCCTGAAAATGCCCTCTGCTGCCTCCCTATTTTCTAACTCCTACTTATTCCATAGCCCAGTTCAAGCACCATCTCTTCTGTAAATAGCAATTGCCAACATAAATTGAGCATTTACAGTCTCCAGGCACTATGCCAAATGTTTTAATACATAATCTCATTTAAACCTCATTAGGAAAGCTGCCTCTTTTTTCCTTGTCTTACAGATTAATAAATTCATGTTTAGAGAGATGAATTGATTTGCATGAGGTCATGCAACAATTAAGTTATGGAGTGGAGAATTAAGCCCAGAGGGTCTGACTCCAGAGTTTGAGCTTGTTACCACCATTGGCCTTCACCAATTCCCTAGACTGATTTGAGATGCCTTTCCAGGTGCATTTGTGCTTATATCATCATGGCCACATCCATCTCTGATATGATCTTTTCTTTATCTGTCTCTCCCAGTGGTTAAAAAGCTCCTAAAAATCAAGAGATAAGTATCTACTACAAAAGTAAAATTTCAATAAATGTTTGTTTAATTAATAATTTAGCATTTTCCAACTGGGCACGGTGACTCACACCTGTAAACCCAGCACTTCAAAAGCCTGAGATGGGCAGATCACAAGGTCAGGAGTTCCAGGCCAGCCTGGCCGACATAATGAAACCTCGTCTCTACTAAAAACACAAAAATTAGCTGGATATGGAAGTGCATGCCTGTAGTCTCAGCTACTCAGGAGGCTGAGGCAGGAGAATCACTTGGACCTGGGAGGCAGAGTTTACAGTGAGCCAAGATCTCACCACTGCACTCCAGCCTGGGCAATAGAACGAGACTCCCTCTCAAAATAAATAAATAAATAAATAAATAAATAAATAAAATTATTATTTTCCAGCAAGTTGCTTAGGGATCAGTAAGTGAGGACACTTGAATGCTGCACCCAGGAAATTCATGTCAATTAAATGTGGCCTGTTGTGTTATTCTTTTGTCCTTTCAGGATATTTCTTTAGTAAAATCTGGAGTCAGTCAACTAGAATCAGGCTATTCTCTTGTCTAGACAGTATTAGATATAGATAATACATTATTTTTGTCTTTCTCTGTACTTTCCGTAGTTAACTACCTGTTTGCTTCCAATAATCATTATCATGTGACAGTTTTCAAGATAGTTACTCATGCATGGCATATTTAAAGAAAATGTTTTTCCTAATTCATTCTTATTTTGCATCCAGGTTTGACTTTTACGAGGTATTATGTCTTATCCTCTTTCTAATTTTTGTGTTTGGAGATTTTAGCATAATCCTAGAGAATGATTGTTTCCTGTGACTTTAATGCTACATGACTACATTAGACTTCGAATAACCATGGCTTGATGAAAGTTATATTCAACTAATTATTTCAAATTAGTAAGTTTTAGAGCCTTATTCCAGCTCACCATTAAGTACCCCTCAAGTTTCAAAGAGAAGGAAAAATGGCAAGGAAAAACACTAAAATAACTACTGGCAAGGGTGTGTGTTCTCTTGTTCCAAATAGGCCCAAGAAAATTAATCATTAGTCTTACTAAGACAAGTGCCTCCAGACTCTGAAAAGTGAAAAGAGAGGCAGATCTACATGTAAGGAGAAGCTTGTAAGCTCTTTTAAGACCTGCCTGTTCTCCCACCCACAACTCTAGGGACTGCAAAGCAATTTAAGCTTGCCTACAAAATGGTCAGAAGGAGCATGAGGAAATTTTGTCTCACTCATTTCCAGATGTAATCCTGTGCAACATCAGTCAAACTTGTTTTTCTTTCAAATAGAACATGATAGACTGTGACAAAGTTTGAATACTCACTCAAACTTCACAGTACAAAAACAAAGAAATAGGTCAACCTTTTTGTGAGCTAAATACAGCATTTATATTAGAAGAAGGGATTGAAATATATTAGATGTTCTGTCAAGACCACTGATTTCAAGTGGATGACTTGCTAGGTTTTAAGGCGTGATGAGAATGTAGCATGGAGTAGCCCAATATAGGGTGGTATAGATCCCACCTCTGATCAAGGGCTTCTCTTACCTTGAAGAGCAAAGGGCGGCCCTGTAGCTCCTGCCTTTGTCTTCAGTGCTTTCCATCGCTGCAACTGCTACATGACCCATAACTGCTCCCCAGCCTCCAACAACAGGGGCAAGTCTCCACGGCTTTTCTCCATCTGACATAATATAGGTAGACATCATAGAAGATATGTGCGAGATGGCTCAGTAAAAGGTAGAAAGAGCCAGGGGACAACGAGAAATACTCATCTGTTGCGTTAGTCTTCTGAGACGTTAGGGTTTATCTGATACAGCAGCTAGCTTTAACCCTATATTATTGGGCTCCCACAGCATTGGAATGTACCTGCAAACCTGGAGAAAAAGCTAAATTTTCAAAGTCAGATCACCTAGTTTTCTTTTGGTTCTCTTTCAATTTTTAAAAACAATTTTTTAAAATCAGCCTTAGCTCTGTTTTCTTATATTAAACAAAGTATTACACGTCATCCTTAGGGCAGACTGTTAAGGAATGAGCAGCTCATGTCTGAGGCTAGATTTTTGATGGTGGCAGCATTAATTAGTGTTGGACATTAATGAAAGACAAGTCTGAAGGATAGAATCAGGACTATGTGGTTCAGTTCTCTGTCCCAAAGGAAATTTTACTTTGAGTTTCAACTCTAGAGACTCTAACCTTTTTTATTTTTGGGTTATTGGTTTCATTTAGCTTTTATTTTTATGAAGAGAGATGGCATGTTTTTACTAAGATCTTACCAGCACAGGAGTTCAAGACCAGTCTGGGCAGCATGGCAAAACCCTGTCTCTATAAAACATACAAAAATAAGCCAGGTGTGGTGGCATGTGCCTGTAGTCCCAACTACTTGGGAGGCTGAGGTGGAAGGATCACTTGAACCCAGGAGGTCGAGGCTGCAGTGAGCCAAGGTCATACCACTTGCACCCCAGCCTGGGAGACAAAATGAGACCCTGTCTCAAAATTTTTTAAAAAAAAAGATCTTAAATGTCTATTACTGAAGTAATTTTATAGTGACAGACAATATGTTTTCTTAAGTGGATGGTATCGTTATTGAAATAATATTTACAGTTTTACATATTTAGTTCATAGGTAAAATCCAATCTATCCGTGGGCCAAATTGTCATGCACTATAAGCTAGTAGGATATAAATTAATCTTACTACTATCAACATGACCAGTTGTTATCCAAATTTATTAATATAAAATCAACAAGGTAGATAAATTTGAGAAACTAGTGAACCCTTTTACAGTAAATAATATTAAAGTTAGTTGGTAAAAAAATAAGTGAAATGTGTAAACAAAAGTTAACTTTTATATTCAAAGTTATTAAGAAAGCCAGGGCCGGGTGCGGTGGCTCAAGCCTGTAATCCTAGCACTTTGGGAGGCCGAGAC
>NW_016807965.1:162587-166865 GCF_001698545.2 Rhinopithecus bieti
TTTTTTTTTATTTTTTTTTTTTTTTTTTTTTTTTTTTTTTTTTTTTTTTTAGACAGCGTCTCTGTCGCCCAGGCTAGAGTACAGTGGCACCATCTTGCAATCTCCACCTCCTGGGTTCAAGTGATTCTCCTGCCTCAGCCTCTGGGATTACAGGTGCATGCCACCATGCCTAGCCAATTTTATACTTTTAAAGTAGAAACAGGGTTTCACCATGTTGGCCAGGTTGGTCTCGAACTCCTGACCTAAAGTGATCCACTGCTTTGGCCTCCCAAAGTGCTGGGATTACAGGTGTGAGCCACCATGCCCAGCCATTTTTTGTTGTTATTGTCTGTTTTCATGATTTCCTACAGGAAAAAAGCAAAATAAAAAATTATAAAGAAAAAATGTCTTCAAATTAAGAAGTTTCAAATGGTAGGGTGGTCCCAAAATGTAGTAACATCAAAACTTTGTGGTTGCAGAAGAAAACATGTACAAGCAGAATCATAGAAAAATTACCTCCTGAAATATCAGAGCAGGAGGTTCCTTAAAAAGCTCAAGTTGCTTAAGAATTAGAACAGGTTCTTGACTTTCCAAATATTTTTTGGTACTGAAAGCTCCCAATAACACTAAACACTATCTAAAAATATTTCAGGAGTCATGTAAACTCTTTTTCATGTCATCTGAAAGAAGTTCTTTTGTAACACTGCTGACACAATTCAAATGAGTGAAAAAATATATATTCCCTGAGGTATTTTGGTGGTAGGAAAGGAAGTATTTTCTAATGAATTATACACTGAGCTTGAATAGAATTAGCTGATCATTTTAAAGCTTAAACCATATCCATATGGCTTTTAAAAAGACACTAGCTGCAGAATCAACTTAGAAAACAAGAGGCATTCATATCTATAGAGATTTCTAGTTAAACGGTAATTGTTCCTTTGTATTTTATAAATCACCAAAAAGAATAATGCTGTTAATTAATGGTGAATCATGCTCCAGTGATCTATTCATATTCTCTGGCGTGTTGCTCTGGAGGTGGTAAGCAGCAAAGTGTTGATAACTATATTGACTCAGCTTGGAAAGGGATTAAGAATCTCGGTACGACAACAAATATGTATTCTCTTGTTACAGAAACATTTCACTCTTCTGTTCAAAATTTACAGTGGCTTTCTTAGTCTTTGTATAATAGCCAAACTCCTCTGCCTAATCTGTAAGGGCCATTGTCAATTCATGCCTAATTCATCTCAATTTACTTGCTCACACTCAACTCTATTTTTTTTTCTTTGCACATATCCCCTTTGCACCACTGAAGTTGTTCCAGTCTCTCCCATACATGTCCATTCTGTCATATAAACATGACTTAAAAAATCAACTGTGATTATTACATGAGAAGAGGATGATAGAAGTAGTAGAAAGACTTATAAGTTTCAATTAATAACCTTTTATGGTGTTTGTGGAAGACAATGCTAATTGCCTACTCCATATCTATTCTCTTTTCATCCCTAATAGCAGGATTCCAATTTTGTTGGAGTAGCAGTGTGTGCTTTTCTAATAATACTTCTCCAGGCTCCCTTGCTGTTTGAGGGTGGCCTTGTGTCACAATTCTGGACAATGAGGCATAAGTTAAGTGTTTCTTGAAAAGCTGTTGTTTCCTTGTAAGAGAGCCTTGCTGCTTCCTTCTCCCTTCCACTTCCCACCTGGAATGCTGATGCAATACCTGGAGATAGAGTATCTCCACTTGATATGAAAATCCTGAGGGCAAAGATGTACACACTAAGGACAATGGAGTGAGAAAATAGAAAATGGGTCCCTAATGTTACCACTGAGCTGCCATAAATGATTCTATTCTACCTACTTCCCCACCCCACCTCTACCCCTGCCTGGTCTTCTTATTTTGTGAACCAAATAAACTTCTCTCACTCTATGTTATTTACAGGGTTTTTCTGCTCATGTGGACAAGCACATTCCTAACCGATGGAACTTTTAGAACTTTTTTGACCATAAGAATGCATCACTTTTATAGTAATAAAATAATTAAGTGTTTCAAGTGAAAAGAACATGCACAAGAGCCCAAGCTTTGGAGTCAGACGACACTAAATTGGAATCCTGATCTTCCTGCATACTAATTATCTGACTTTTGGCAGCTTAATATCTCCAATTCTCAACTTCCTCATCTGTAAAACAGGTGTAAACAAATAAGTAATGATATCTAACATACAATACAGAGGGTTGTTATAAGGTATATAATGAGCCCTCAATAAAGTATAGCTATGATTATTACTACCAACTTTCCAACACACACACACACACACACAAACACACACACATCTCTGTGTTCCTAAATTAGCCGGGTGTGGTGGTGGGTGCCTGTAGTCCCAGCTACTTGGGAGGCTGAGGCAGGAGAATGACCTGGACCTGGGAGGCAGAGCTTGCAGTGAGCCAAGATCACTCCACTGCACTCCAGCCTGGGCAACAGAGTGAGACTCCGTCTCAAAAAAGAGAAAGATTTTTCTACTTGTACAATTAGTAATAAGATTTGTATAATAATAATATAATTCACTATTCCTCCTTTTTGACAGGATAGCTCCTTTCACTGTTGTCTTACATCTTTACCTCTTAGTAGAAGAGGTTGGAGGTGGGGCAAATATCTCCTGAGGAAAGAGGAGGATGTGACATCTTATGCTCCTAAAAGTCAGTAAGGGGAAGTAAAAAATAGCCCTTCAGTCTTTTGGAGAGGGGTTTGGGAAAAGTAGGAGATCAAAGTCTTGACTCACTTTTAACCCTGAAACCCTGGAAAGATAGTGTGGGGAGAAAAATACAGTAATGGAATCCCAATGAAAATGTTTCATGCTTTTAAAAAAATTAATCTTTTTTTTTTTTTAGCAGTTTGCTATAGAAATATTGAGTGGAAGGTACAGAGAGTTCCCACATTCTCCCTCATTCCTCCCACCAGTTTTTCCTATTTATTATTATTTTTTGAGTAAATGATGGTTCTTTATTTCAGTCATTGGATTTATGCTGGCTGCTGTGACACAGCCACCCTGTTACCAAACACTCTATCCCTTAGCAAAATCCCCTCGTGATCCTGTGAGCCAATTCTCCCAAACTCAGAGTTTGGTGGCAATATATACATACATACACATACACACACACACACACACTTTAAGTTCTGGGATTACATGTGCAGAAGGTGCAAGTTTGTTACATAGGTAAACACGTGCCATGGTGGATTGCTGCACCCGTCAACCCGTCATCTACATTAGGCATTTCTCCTAATGCTATCCCTCCTCTAGCCCTTCACCCGCTAAAAGGCCCCGGTGTGTGATATTGCCCTCCCTGTGTCCATGTGTACTTGTTGTTCAACTCCCACTTAGTACTTGTTGTTCAACTCCCACTTATGAGTGAGAACATGTGGTGTTTGGTTTTCTGTTCCTGTGTTAGTTTGCTGAGAATGATGGTTTCCAGCTTCATCCATGTCCCTGTAAAGGAGATGAACTCATTCTTTTTTATGGCTGCAGAGTATTCCATGGTGTATATGTGCCACATTTTCTTTATCCAATCTAACATTGATGGGCATTTGGGTTGGTTTCAAGTCTTTGCTATTGTACATAGTGCTGCAGTAAACGTACATGTACATGTGTCTTTATAGTAGAATGATTTATAATCCTTTGGGTATATAGCCAATAATGGGATTGCTAGGTCAAATGGTAGTTCTGGTTCTAGATCCTTGAGGAATCACCACAATATCTTCCACAATGGCTGAACTGATTTAGACTCCCACCAACAGTGTAAAAACGTTCCTATTTCTCCACATCCTCTCCAGAATCTGTCATTTCCTGACTTGTTAATGATCGCCATTCTAACTGGAGTGAGATGGTATCCCATTGTGGTTTTGATTTGCATTTCTCTAATGACCAGTGATGACGAGCTTTTTTCCATATGTTTGTTGGCTGCATAAATATCTTCTTTTGAGAAGCATCTTTTCATATCCTTTGCCCACTTTTTGATGGGGTGGTTTGTTTCTTTATTGTAAATTTAAGTTCCTTGTAGATTCTGGATATTAGCCCTTTGTCAGATGAATAGTTTGCAAAAATTTTCTCCCATTCAGTAGGTTGCCTGTTCATTCTGATGATAGTTATTTTGCTGTGCAGAAGCTCTTTAGTTTAATTAGATCTCGTTTGTCAATTTTGACTTTTGTTGCCATTACTTTTGGTGTTTTAGTCATGAGGTCTTTTCCTATGCCTGCATCCTGAATGGTATTGCCTAGGTTTTCTTCTAGGGTTTTATGGTTTTAGGTCT
>NW_016807965.1:166941-203311 GCF_001698545.2 Rhinopithecus bieti
TTGTAGATTCTGGATATTAGCTCTTTGTCAGCTGGATAGATTGCAAAAATTTTCTTCCATTCTGTAGGTTGTCTGTTCACTCTGATGATAGTTATTTTGCTGTGCAGAAGCTCTTTAGTTTAATTAGATCTCGTTTGTCAATTTTGACTTTTGTTGCCATTACTTTTGGTGTTTTAGTCATGAGGTCTTTTCCTATGCCTGCATCCTGAATGGTATTGCCTAGGTTTTCTTCTAGGGTTTTTATGGTTTTAGGTCTTACGTTTAAATCTTTAATCCATCTTGAGTTAATTTTTGTGTAAGGTGTAAGGAAGGGGTCCAGTTTCAGTTTTCTGCATATGACTAGCCAGTTTTCCCAACACCATTTATTAAATAAGGAATCATTTCCCCATTGCTTGTTTTTGTCAGGTTTGTCAAAGATCAGATGGCTGTAGATGTGTGGCGTTATTTCTGAGGCCTCCGTTCTGTTGCATTAGTCTACATATCTGTTTTGGTACAAGTACCATGCTGTTTTGGTTACTGTAGCCTTGTAGTATAGTTGGAAGTCAGGTAGTGTGATGCCTCCAGCTTTGTTCTTTTTGCTTAGGATTGTATTGGCTATATGGGCTCTTTTTTGATTCCATATGAAATTTAAAGTAGTTTTTTCTAATTGTGTGGAGAAAGTAATTGGTAGCTTGATGGAGATGGCATTGAATCTACCACTGTGGCCATTCTCACGATATTGATTCTTCCTAACCATGAGCATGGAGTGTTTTTCCATTAGTTTGTGTCCTCTCTTATTCCCTTGAGCAGTGGTTTGTAGTTCTTACTGAAGCGGTCCTTCACATCTCTTTTAAGTTGTAATCCTAGGTATTTTATTCTCTTTGTAGCAATTGTGAATGAGAGTTCACTCATGATTTGGCTGTCTATTATTGGTGTATAGGAATGCTTGTGATTTTGCACATTGATTTTGTATCCTGAGACTTTGCTGAAGTTGCTTATCAGCTTAAGGAGATTTTGGGCTGAAATGATGGGGTTTTCTAAATACACAATCATGTCATCTGCAAACAGAGACAATCTGACTTCCTCTCTTCCTATCTGAATACCCTTTATTTCTTTTCTCTTGACTGATTGTCCTGGCCAGAACTCCCGATACTATGTTGAATAGGAGTGGTGAGAGAGAGCATCTTTTCCTCCTGCCAGTTTTCAAAGAGGATGCTTCTAGCTTTTGCCCATTCGGTTTGATATTGGCTGTGGGTTTGTCATAAATAGCTCTTATTATTTTGAGATACGTTCCATCAATACCTAGTTTATTGAGAGTTTTAGCATGAAGATGTGTTGAATTTCATCAAAGGCCTTTTCTGTATCTATTGAGACAATCATGTGGTTTTGTCATTGGTTCTGTTTCTGTGATGGATTATGTTTATTGATTTGTGTATGTTGAGCCAGCCTTGCAACTCAGGGATGAAGCCGTCTTGATCGTGGTGGGTAAGCTCTTTGATGTGCTGCTGGATTCTGTCTGCCAGCATTTTATTGAGGATTTTCACTTCAATGTTCGTCAGGGATATTGGCCTGAAATTTTCTTGTTTTGTTGTGTCTCTGCCAGGTTTTGGTATCAGGACGATGCTGGCCTCATAAAATGAGTTAGGGAGGAGTCCCTCTTTTTCTATTGTTTGGGATAGTTTCAGAAGGAATGGTACCATTCCTTCTCCTCTTTGTACCTCTGGCAGAATTCGGTTGTGAATCCATCTGGTTTTGGGCTTTTTTTGGTGGGTAGGCTATTCATTACTGCCTAAATTTCAGAACCTGTTATTGATCTATTCAGGGATTCAACTTCTTGCTGGTTTAGTCTTGGGAGGATGTATGTGTCCAGCAATTTATCCATTTTTTCAAGATTTTCTAGCTTATTTGTGTAGAGGTGTTTATAGTATGCAGTGATGGTAGTTTGTATTTCTGTGGGATCAGTGGTGATCTCCCCTTTATCATTTTTTATTGTCTATTTAATTCTTATCTCTTTTCTTCTTTATTAGTCTGGCTAGTAGTCTATCTATTTTGTTAATCTTTTCCAAAAACCAGCTCCTGGATTCATTAATCTTTTGAAGGATTTTTCATGTCTCTACCTCCTTCAGTTCTGCTCTGATCTTAGTTATTTCTTGTCTTCTGCTAGCTTTTGAATGTGTTTGCTCTTGCTTCTCTAGTTCTTTTAATTGTGATGTTAGAGTGTTGATTTTCGATCTTTCCCACTTTCTCATGTAGGCATTTAGTGCCATAAATTTCCCTCTAAACACTGCTTTAGCAGTGTTCTGGTACATTGTGCCTTTGTTCTCATTGGTTTCGAAGAACTTATTTATTTCTGACTTAATTTCGTTATTTACCCAGTAGTCATTCAGGAGCAGGTTGTTCATTTTCCATGTAGTTGTGCAGTGTTGAGTGAGTTTCTTAATCCTTAATCTTAATTCGATTGCACTGTGGCCTGATAAACTGTTTTTTATGATTTCCATTCTTTTGCCTTTACTGAGGAGTGTTTTATTTCAATTATGTGGCCAATTTTATACTAAGTGCAATGTGGTGCTGAGAAGAATGTGTATTCTGTTGACTTGGAGTGGAGAGTTCTGGAACTATCTCTTAGGTCTGCTTGGTCCAGAGCTGAGTTCAAATCCTAAATATCCTTGTTAATTTTCTGGCTCATTGATCTGTCTAATATTGACAGTGGGGTATTAAAGTCTCCCACTATTATTGTGTGAGTGTATAAGTCTCTTTATAGGTCTCAAAGAACACGGCCTTTGAATCTGGGTGCTCCTGTATTGGGTGCTATATATTTAGGAGAGTTAGCTCTTATTTTTGCATTGATCCCTTTACCATTATGTAATGCCCTTCTTTGTCATTTTTGATCTTTGTTGGTTTAAAGTCTGTTTTATCAGAGACTAGGATTGCAACCCCTGCTTTTTTGCTTTTTTTTTTTTTTTTTTTTTTNTTAATATTGTTATGTGTGAATCTGATCCTGTCATTATGATGCTAGCTGGTTATTTTGCCCATTAGTTGATGCAGTGTCTTCATAGTGTTGATGTTCTTTACATTTTGGTTTGTTTTTTCAGTGGCTAGTACTGGTTTTTCCCTTCCATATTAGTGCTTCTTTCTGGATCTCTTTTAAGGCAGGCCTGGTGGTAACAAAATTCCTTAGCAGTTGCTTGTCTGTAAAGGATTTTATTTCTCTTTCACTTATGAAGGCTTAGTTTGGCTGGATATGAAATTCTGGGTTGAAAATTCTTTTCTTCAAGAATATTGAATATTGTCCCCAACTCTCTTCTGGCTTAGGGTTACAGCAGAGAGATCCGCTGTTAGTCTGATGGGCTTCCCTTCATAGGTAACCTGCCCTTTCTCACCGGCTGCCCTTAACAATTTTTCCTTCATTTCATCCTTGGTGAATCTGATGATTATGTGTCTTGGGGTTGCTCTTCTTGATGAGTATCTTTGTGGTGTTCTCTGTATTCCCTGAATTTGAATGTTGGCCTGTCTTGCTATGTTGGGGAACTTCTCCTGGATAATATCTTGAAGAGTGTTTTCCAGCTTGATTTCATTCTCCCTGTCACTTTCAGGTACACCAATCAAACTCAGGTTTGGTCTTTCCACATAGTTCCATATTTCTTGGAGGCTTTGTTCATTTCTTTTCATTCCTTTTCTCAAATCTTGTCTTCATGCTTTATTTCCTTAAGCTAACCTTCAATCTCTGATATCCTTTCTTCCACTTTGTCGATAGAGCTATTGATACTTGTGTACACTTCACAAAGTACTTGTGCTGTGTTTTTCAGCTCCATCAGGTCATTTATGTTCTTCTCTAAACTGGTTATTCTAGTTAGAAATTCCTCTAACCTTTTTTCAAGGTTCTTAGCTTCTTTGCATTGGGTTAGAACATGCTTCTTTAGCTTGGAGGAGTTTGTTTTTACCCACCTTCTGAAGCCTACTTCTGTCAATTCGTCAGACTCATTCTCCATCCTGTTTTGTTCCCTTGCTGGCGAGGAGTTGTGATCCTTTCCAGGAGAAGAGGCATTCTGGTTTTTGGAATTTTCAGGCTTTTTGTGCTGTTTTCCCTCATCTTTGTGGGTTTATCTACCTTTGGTCTTTGCTGCTAGTGACCTTCCAATGGGTTTTTGTGTGGATGTCCTTTTTGTTGATATTGATGCTATTTCTTTCTGTTTGTTAGTTTTCCTTCCAATAGTCAGGCCCCTCTTCTGCATGTCTGCTGGAGTTTGCTATAAGTCCACCCCGGCCCTGTTTGCCTGGGTATCACCAGCAGAGGCTGCCAAATAGAAAAGATTGATGCCTGTTCCTTTCTCTGGAAGTTTTGTTTCAGAGAGGCACCCGCCAGATGCCAGCCAGGGCTCTCCTGTGTCAGGAGGCACGGGGGTCAGGGAACCACTTGAAGAGGCAGTCTGTCCCTTAGTAGAGCTTGAGCACTGTGCTGGGAAATCTACTGCTCTCTTCAGAGCCAGCAGGCAGGAATGTTTAAGTCTGCTGAAGTTGTGCCCACCCTCTTCCCCCACGTGCTGTGTCCCAGGGAGATGGGAGTTTGAAGTATAAGCCCCTGACTGGGGCTACTGCCTTTCTTTCAGAGATGCCCTGCCCAGAGAGGAGGAATCTAGAGAGACAGTCTGGCTACAGTGGCTTTGTGGAGCTGTGGTGGGCTCTGGCCAGTCCGAACTTCCAGGTGGTTTTGTTTACACTTGAAGGGAAGACTGCCTATTCAAGCCTCAGTAATGGCAGACGCCCCTCCCCACACCAAGCTCTAGCATCCCAGGTTAACTTCAGACTGCTGTGCTGGCAGCGAGAATTTCAAGCCAGTGGATCTTATCTTGAAGGGCTCCTTGGGGGTGGGATCGGATCACTTGGCTCCCTGGCTTCAACCCCCTTTCCAGGGGGGTGAATGGGTCTGTCTTGCTGGCATTCCAGGCACCACTGGGGTATGAAAAAAAACTCCTGCAGCTAGCTCAGTGTCTGCCCAAATGGCTGTCCGGTTTTGTGCTTGAAACCCAGGGCCCTGGTGGTGTAGGCACCAAGGGATCTCCTGGTCTGTTGGTTGTGAAGACCATGGGAAAAGCATAGTATCTGGGCCAGAATGCACTGTTCCTCACAGCACAGTCTTTCACAGCTTCCCTTAGCTAGGGGAGGGAGTTCTGCAACCCCTTGTGCTTCCCGGGTGAGGTCACACCCCACCCTGCTTCAGCTTGCCCTCCCTGGGCTGTACCCACTGTCTAACCAGCCCCAATGGGATGAGCCAGGTACCTCAGCCGGAAATGCAGAAATCACCTGCCTTCTGCATTGATCTTGCTGGGCGCTGAAGACCACAGCTGTTCCTATTTGGCCATCTTGCCCAGGAATCCAGCTTTCCCTATTATTAATATCATGCATTAGTGTGGCACATTTGTTATAATTAATGAGCCAATATTAAATCGGTATTATTAACTAAAGCCATAGTTTACATTAAGGTTCATTCTTTGTTTTGTACATTCTATGGATTTTGAGAAGTGTTGTGTAACATGTATCCATAATTACATTATCATACAGAGTTCAGTCAAGTGTCAATATTTTCTGAGAAATGCATCGTTTGGAGATTTCCAAGTTGTGTGAACATCATAGAGAGTACTTTACACAAACCTAGTTGATATAACCTACTACACACCTGTATATGGATAGTCTATTGCTCCAAGGCTATAAACCTGTACAGCAGGTTACTGTACTGAATACCGTAGGCAATTACAACACAGGGTAAGTATTTCTGTTTCTAAATGTATCTAAACATAGAAAAGGTACAGCAAAAATATGGTATAAAAGGTAAAAATGGTGCACCTCAATAAGGCACATATCATGAATAGAATGTGCAGAACTGGAAGTTGCTCTGCATGAGTCAGTGAGAAAGTATAAATGAATGTGGAAGTCTAGGATATTACTGTACTCTACTGTAGACTTTATCAACCCTGTACACTTAGGCTACATTAAATTTATTTAATTTTTGGCTGGGCATGGTAGCTCACGCCTGTAATCCCAGCACTTTGGGAGGCTGTTGTGGGTGGATCACGAGGTCAGGAGATCGAGACCACGGTGAAACCCTGTCTCTACTAAAAATACAAAAAATTAGCCAAGCACGGTGGTGGGCACCTGTAGTCACAGCTACTCAGGAGGCTGAGGCAGGAGAATGGCGTGAACCCGGGAGGCTGAGCTTGAAGTGAGCCGAGATGGCACCACTGCACTCCAACCTGGATGACAGAGCAAAACTCCGTCTCAAAAAAAAAAAAAATTTCATTTTTTCTTCAATAATAAATTAATCTTAGCTTACTGTGATTCTTTTACTTTATAAACCTTTTGGTTGGGTGCAGTAACTCATACCTATAATTCCAGCACTTTGGGAGGCTGAACCAAGAGGATCACTTGAGCCTAGGAGTTCGAGACCAGCCTGGGCAACATGGCGAGAACTGGTCTCACCTGGTCCCTACAAAAAATACAAAAATTAGCCACGTGTGGTGGCAGGCACTTGTAATCCCACCTACTCGGGAGGCTGAGGCAGGAAGATCACTTGAGCCTGGGAAAGTTGAGGGTGCAGGGAGCCATGATCACGCCACTGCACTCCAGCCTGGGTGACAGAGTGAGATCCTGTCTCACAAAACAACACAAAACAAAACCCTTATAATTTTTAAAAAACTTTTTGGCTCTTTTGTAATAACACTTAGCTAAAACACACAGACATTGTACAGTCATACAAAATCTTCTTTCTTTATATTCTTATTCTATAAGCTTTTTTCTACTTTTGTAATTTTAATTATATTAACTTTTAAACATTTTGTAACAAAAAAAAAAAAAAACTAAAACACAAACACAAACATTGCTCTAGGCCTACACAGGGTCAGGATCACTAATATCATTGTCCTCCACCTCCACAGCTTGTCCCACTGGAAGATCTTTGGAGGAAATAACACACATGAAGCTGTCATCTCCTATAATAACAATGCCTTTTTCTGGGATATCACCTGGAGAACCTGCCTGAGGCCATTTTACAGTTAACTTTTAAAAAGATATGTAAATAACAGTGCACTCTTAAAAAGCAATAAAAAGTATAGTATCGTAAATATATAAATCAGTAATATAATCATTTATTATCATTATGTGTATTTTGTACTGTACGTAATTGTGTGTGCTATACCATTACACAACTGGCAGTGTAGTAGGTGTGTTTATACTAGCATCACTGCAAACACATCACTACAAACATGTGAGTCATATGTTGTGCCACGACATTGGGATGGCTGTGATGTCACTAGGCAATAGAAATTTTTCAGCTCCGTTATAATATTATGGGACCACTTTGGTGCTATATGTGGTCTGTCATTGATGAAAACATTATGTGGTGTATGATTGTTCCACTGTTGTAAACAAACCCCTGCGTTCATTTTCCCAAAACCTGCCAACCACTGATCTTTTCACTGTCTCCATAGTTTTTTCCTTTTTCAGAATGTCATATAGTTGTAATTGTAACATGTAACCTTCTCAGGTTGTCTTTATTCACTTAGCAATATGCATTTAAGCTTTCTTTATGTTTTTTTCATGGCTCAATAGCTCATTTCTTTGTAATGATGAATAACAATTTCATTGTATGGCTATACCACAGTTTATTTAACTATTGAAACACATCTTGGTTGCTTCCAGATTTTGGTAATTGCTATAACTTTTGCATTCGAATTTTATGTTGACAGAAGTTTTCAACTGGTTAGGGTAAATATGCCTTTTTCGAGAGACACAGCATGTGACATGAAGTGCTTTCCCTAAGCCTTCCTGGCAGTTAGAAATGGCACAGTAGTATCATAAGTTTGCTTCACATTTGCACTGGAGCCAATGTTGGATTTGCAGGGGGTTCTAAATGTACAGTAGTACTTAAGAACCCATATAAAGGCTGGGCACAGTGGCTCACACCTGTAATCCCAGCACTTTGGGAGGCCGAGGTGGGTGGATCATGAGGTCAACAGTTCACAACCACCCTGGCCAAGATGATGAAACTCCATCCCTACTAAAAATACAAAAATTAGCTGGGCACAGTGGCGGGCGCCTATAATCCCAGCTACTCGGGAGGCTGAGGCAGGAGAATCGCTTGAACCCAGACAGCAGAGGTTGCAGTGAGCTGAGATCGCACCACTGCATTCCAGCCTGGGTGGCAGAGTGAGACTGTCTCAAAAAATGAAAACAAAAAAAGAACCCATATAAGTAGTGGGCTCAAGGACCAGCTCACTGGTACCTATAGCTGTCATCCCTCCTTATCCAAGAAGTTTCTAGCGGGACAAAGGGGATGAAGTTTCCATGCAGAAACTTCAGAGAGGGTCACCCATTAGGGATAAGGGAATGCAAAGGTAGCACCTCTAAAAGTCTCTGACACCAGGAGGCTGTGGTAGTATGAGCCCAGGAGTTATCTGATGACCATGAAATGTGCTCATGATGCAGCCAGTTGCTGAACACCGTCATTGACAAGAACCAGATTGGGTGAAGACAAAAGCAGTCAGAGCCAATGAAGAGTGGATCCCAGACTTTAAGAGGAGATGACAGCCCAGGCGTAGTCACACGCCTGTAATCCCAGCACTTTGGGAGGCCGAGGCGGGTGGATCATCTGAGGTCAGGAGTTCGAGACCGGCCAGGCCAACATGGCAAAACCTTGTCTCTATTAAAA
The DNA here is from genome assembly GCF_001698545.2 of Rhinopithecus bieti. Taxonomy (NCBI): domain Eukaryota; kingdom Metazoa; phylum Chordata; class Mammalia; order Primates; family Cercopithecidae; genus Rhinopithecus; species Rhinopithecus bieti. The sequence continues at coordinate 175,622 of NW_016807965.1, forward strand.
ATACAAAAATTACCTGGGCGTGGTGGTGCACAACTGTAGTCCTAGCTACTCGGGAGGCTGAGGCAGGAAAATCGCTTGAACCTAGGATTCAGAGGTTGCAGTGAGCTGAGATTGTGCCACTGCACTTCAACCTGGGCGACAGAGCAAGACTCCGGCTCAAAAAAAAAAAAAAAAAAAAAAAAGGAGATGCCAGTCTAGGACCTTGTTGTCAAATCAGACAAACGTCCTCACAGAAATCAATCAGATATCTTGAAAGACAAGGCAGGCAAAATATCCACGTGGGCTCCTCAAGCCCTGTCTCACCCTCACAAGGACACAATTGCTTCCCTTTTCAATGTAGACTTTATCTCTGGAAATAAGAAGAGAGGAGGGAAACAGACCTGTTGACGGGAATTTGAAATTTAGCTTAAATGGATACACACCTGAAATGGTCTAAGATACTTTTAAACAGCATGCTTAGGTATCTCCCTTCCAGCTCTTCATATCTGCCTGTAGTTGGAACTGGGGGTCCATACCCAAAAGGAAGTTTAGATCATTGAGGAAGGAAGAGGAGTGTGGGGAGAGAGGAAAAGGATGAGGATTTTTTTTGTTTAGTTTTGCCAATCTAAGAGAGTTTGTCATATTTTTGCTCCACAATATGGGTTATATTATATAATATATTTTATATAAAAATGTCCTGTGGAATAGTAAGATGGGAAGCACTGCTTGAAAGACAGAAGCCAGGGACTTCTTACCTGGAAAGCAATGTAATCCTTCAATTAAGGGTTGGGAACAGTCAGTGTGTGTTTCAATCGCAGCATCCTCACTTATTTTAAACAAAGTAATTAACCTGACTGACTTTTTGATTACTTAGCTATGAAATAAAGATACTACTAATATCTACTTAATGGACTGCTTTGATATTTAATAAGAGATGCATGTAAATCTTCCAGCACAGCGATTAATAAGAATCATTAAGGTCTAAACTTTATGCCAAGTAACTTTGTATAAGTCACATGGGCTATTTGACTCTAAATTTTCACATATGTAATAAGAATTACTGCCTCTTTTACAGGGTAGTTGTAAGGATTGAATGAGATAACTAAATAATGGGTGAGTGCACAGTATATACTGGGAACATATTAGCTTTCCCCTCTCATCTCTTAATAACATCTAGAATAGTGCAATATTTATAATACCACTTACAACTCTTAAGGATCTGTTGAGAAACTACTTACTTCTATTTCTGTAGTTGCTGGTCTCTTTATTGAATTCTATACCTGAGGAGACTCAATTAATGATGCAAGGGTTGAGTCTTGTCAGCTTTAAGAAGGAAGTACATGTGTATTTTGTATGCCCTTATTTCTTTCAGCATATTTTTTCATCCTTCCTCACTCACATCTCTCTTCACTTTCCAGAGTTCCCATTTCGGCCCCATCCAGGCCTACATGCCCTGTACATGCTGGGTCACCATAACTCTTCTACGGTCAAATCTTTTGCTTTGAGGGCGTTCTCCTCTGCTGACTAATGGATGGTTAGTAACCTGAAAAATGGATCCCTCTTGGGTTCTTAAAAGACTGATAATGGGTTAATTCACATGTCATTATTTCTTTACAGGTGTTACAATTTAACAGGATACTCTGGTAGTTTCTGTGTTTTAACCCATAGGAATAATTTCTTTTATAGTCCCATTACCATTCTTGAGTACTAATAATGAAATATTTTTAGATTAGACACTCACTTGGGGCCCTGCATATGACTGACACTCAGAGCTGTCTACTTTGCTAACACATAGTAAACCCTGATCAGGACAGTATAAACACTGGTATCCTAGAGACTTGGAAATGTTAACTTATCTCCATTACGTTGTACCCAGGGAGTGGCGTGGGTGCTGAAAGCATAAGGCCAAATAAAAAAAGTTTATTAAGTGAACATAATTTTTCCACCACAGATAAAATTCTCCTTTCAAATCCTTACTGGAGCTCTACATTTAATATTGGAAACTTAAGAATATTGTAAAATTCCTCTTTAAAGTAGACATTTCACAAAGGAAGTAAGGACAATATTATGTGTTCACTGGCAATATACTCTTATTTATTCCTATTTAAGTCAACATTGCCCAGTGGTTGCACCCTGAATTTGGGATATTAAAATACAATTTCTACTTGGGAGGCTGAGGCACGAAAATTACTTGAACCCAGGAGGCAGAGGTTGCAGTGAGCTGAGATCATGCCACTGCACTCCTACCTGGGCAACAAAGTGAGATCCTGTCTCAGATAAATAAATTAAGTTAAATTAAATTAAATCTCAAATCTGTGTGTTATTACAGGGTTTTAATGTTTATAATCTTCGTTCTTTCCATGAAATGTAAGTGTTATTACCATTTCTTCTCACCTATTCTTTACAAAACTACTCTGGCTTCTTTACACAGAAAAAAAGAAAACAGCTCCTGTTGCCTTTTGCCTCTCATCCAGAAAGGCATCCATCTGCCTTTCTAATATCTCCTCATCCTGTCAGGCCACAAATGGTGAGCCCTGCTATCTCTGATGAGTTGCTGACACTGAGTTTCTGTTTAAAGAAAACTGTAAGAAGGTTATATCCTAGAACTGATCTAGGATATCACCTCCTGGCTTAAAATATTTGAAAACTCCCTTCTTAGTTGTGAATCCATTTACCTACCAGTATTTGTCATTCCCATGCATTCATAAGGCAACGTGCTAGAAACCACAGTGGATGCAAAAAGTCATTAATTTCCTGAATGACTCTTGACAATCTATTGGAAAGGCGAGGTATACACAATGTTACTTGGATTTTTCTCTATATCGGGCTGGCAAACTACAGGTCATGAGTTGGCCCATGGCCTGTTTTTATATGGCTCAAGAGCTAAAAAAGGTTTTTATATTTTTAAAGGGTTATAAAAGACAAAATAAAACAAAGAATATGTGACATAGACTGTAAGTGAAACGCAGAGCCTGATATATTTACCATCTGGCCCTTTACAGGAAAAGGTTGCCTATCTCTGCTCTACACAGTTCTGGATGTAACTAACAGGCTGTAGTTCATCCCCAAAAGCAAATACTGGAGAACATTCTCATGGGCCCCATATAAACATGCGCAGCCCGACCTTCTCCTTGATGTATTTCTAGTAGTCCCATATGCTTCTCTGTATCTTGAGAGAGAATTTGCCTAGGTGATGTCTCCCACTGCTGACTTGTGCAGAGGGACAATTGCAGCAGAATGGTCCTAGCACCCTTAACCAGTAGTAGTGTCTAAAGCATAAAAGCTGGATGAAGTTACAGTCATCAGTGTTTGAGAAAGGGGAAATCCCCAGCATGATGCCTCTCCTCTACATCCTGCTAAGCAGGAGCCCAAAGGATTGGAGCTCTTCGTCATCAGCTCTCATTTGCCATATCAGCCATCTTCCAGGTGCTAGGTTTCAGCACCTGTTCCACCACAGAATTTCTGCTGTCTTGCCCAGGAGTGAGATTCTCACTGCAAATGTGGGAAGGCTTCTATTTATACCCACAGTCCTATATTCACATCCTTTCATATAGTTGACTAAAGAATATTGGCTTGCAGTGGGCTCTAAATTCAAAACCATTACTTAATTCTTAAAAATCAGAAGATGTCATGTAATGCATGAAAGATCTGTATGAAGATCTGCGAGAGCCATAATCTGGTACAGCTGAGTAATAACTCCATGGGCTCTACAAGTGGCTATTGTATCAGCCAATTCCTGTTACCTCCTAGACCCTGAGACTGAGTGTCCAGTGCCACAGATCGTCTTAATGGGGCTTGTCTCACTTGTTTACAGTTACCTCCTTGACCTCTATGAATATTTGAGTTTGAAATTCCGGTTTTAACTCCTTAAAATGCAAAAGATCCACTTTACACCCCTTAGGATAGTTACAGTCAAACAAACAAACAAAAAACACAGAAGATGTGTTGGCAAGGATGGAGAAATTGCCACCCTTGTGCACTGCTAGTGGGAATGTAAAATGGTGCAACCTAGCCACTATGGAAACAGTTTGGCAGTTTCTCAAAAAGTTAAAAATAGAATTACCATATGATCCAGCAATTCCCCTTCTGGCTATATATCCAAAAGAATTAAAAGCAAGAACTTGAGCAGATATTTGTACACCCATGTTTATAACAGCATTATTATTTTTATTATTATTATTTTGTGTGTGTATGTGTAAATGGTGGCCTTTAATACCAAGAAAGACCATGAAAAGTGACAGAGCAGGAGCAAATCCGCTAGTGTAGTGCCGAGCTAGCCCTTTGCAGGACCCTAAAACCTGATCTAGTAACAGAATAAATCAGTGTATTTACATTTATGTTTGCCCTGAAAACCCAGGTAAGGTCTGAAGCTTGAGGCCATCTCCCCTTCCTTTCCTCCTCCCTCTTCCTAACTCCTTACCTTCTTTCACTTCCTCAATCCATTCCTCTCCCTTCTCCCTTCCTCTCTCTTCCTTCTCTTCCTTTCTGCTTTTCCCTTTTCTCTTCTCCTTTTATTCCTCATTCTCTTTACCATCTACCTATGTGTCCCTCCAAGCCCCTCTGCTATTTCTCCCCTGCTCACTCCTCTGCCCTATTTCCCTCAGGTTCAGCTTCCAGGGTAGGGGGGCGAGAAAGGGTCCTCAGCCCAGGGAGCACTTGTTGGTGTTCTTCTTGTCGCAAGTTTTCAGGTCAGTACTGGGAGGCTTGTTGCCATTTCCTGATCTCCGGCCTCCTGACTTGAGCAAGATGTCCTGGGCCAGGGAGCTAAAAGCCTCATCCACATTCATACTGGATTTAGCACTAGTTTCGAAAAATCAGATTCCTTGCTCTGGAGCCAACTTATCGGCCTGCTCCTTCTGCACCTTCCTCTTGGCCTCCATGTCACATTTGTTCCCTAGCAAGAGGCGTTCCACCCCAGCCGAGCCATTCTCCTTGTTGCTTTTCATCCAGTTCTGAATATTCTCGGAAGATTTCTCATCCATGATGTCCTGTACTAGGGTAATACCCATGGCTCCACGGTAGTAGGCATTAGTTATTGTCTTGAATCGCTCTTGGTCAGGCATGTCCCAGACTTGTAGTTTGATCTTCTTCCCCTCTATATCCACAGTGCGGATCTTGAAATCAATTCCAATGGTGGAGATGTAAGTGTTGTTGAAGTTGTCTTCTGCAAAGCGAATGATCAGACAAGTCTTGCCCACCCCCAAGTCCCCGATCAGCAGCAACTTGAAGAGGTGGTCGTAGGCTTCGGCCATGGCAGACACTGGGGGAGCCGGGGGAGGGGTGGTGAGCGCCCGGCACTGGTAGGCGGGACTGGACGGTTAGCAAACAGAGCAGCACGGAGCCCAGGCCAGGAAGCTATAACAGCATTATTTACAGTAGCTAAAATGTGAGAGCAGCCCAAGGGTCCATTGACAGATGAATGGATAAACAAAATTTGGTATATATACATATTCTACCCAGCCTCAAAAAGGGAAGAAATTCGGACACATGCTACAACATGGATAAACCTTGAAGATACTATGCTAAGTGAAATAAGCCAGTCATGAAAGGATAAATATTGTGTGATTCCACCTGTATGAGATAACTAGAGTAGTCAAATTCATAGAAACAGAAGGTAGAATGGTGGTTGTCAGTAGCTAGAGGAAGGTGGGAATAGGGAATTATTGTTTAATGGGTGCAGACTTTCAATTTTGCAAGATGAAAGAAGTTATGAAAATGAATGGTGGTGATGGTTGCACAACAATGTGAGTGTATTAATGCCACTGTACTGTACACTTAAAATGGTGAAGATGTTAAATTTTATGTTATGTGTATTTTACAATTTTAAAGAATACAAAAGATCAACTTCTTAGGATTTCTATCCCATTCTTGAAAAGAATGGAGTTACATCTGGAGTATTCCACTTACTAACTGTATGATCTCAGACCACACATTCTCCCCATTAAAAAAATGCATTTATCTACCTATACAGTAATTTTTTTAGTGAGAATTAAATGAGTTTCTATAGTTACATGACTTGTAAATGGTAAGCCACATTCCGGGTAGTTAATAAATTTCATGTGAGTGCCACACGTGAGTGAGAAATTTGCCCGGAGCTGTGATGACTTCCAGTGAGCATCATAAGGGAGGCTTTTATGAAGAACCTAGCATTTGGGCTGAGCTTCAGAGAATGGGCAGAATTTGAAAAGGTGCAGATACAGGGGGATATTTAAAGCACATGGAGAGGCATGTGTGTAAAGAGACTGAAGCAGACAAATAAATAGTGTATTTGAGCAAATAATCATGTTTGACCAGAGGATCAGGTGAAAAAGGTAGACAAACAGGAAGGGGCCAGATCATGAAAAGTCTTGAATGGTGGCCTAAGAAATTTGAACTTTCATTTAGTAGATAATGAGAAGCCATTTTTTTTTAAGCAGAAGGTTTAGTGGAGCGTTATAAGTATTACTGAAGAGGTATACAGAATAGATTGAAATATAGATAGACTGGAATAAAGGAGATTAATTAAAAGGCTCTAGAAATGTTCTAGTCATGAACTAATCAGGACTACACTAAGATGCTGGCAGAAGAAATTAAAAGAAAAGGATACAAGTCTTAATACAAAATCAGTAAGAAAGTCTTAGAACTCTTTGATACCTTACAGTTGATGGAAGGCCTGTAGTAATTTTAAATCTCTCTAACAGGTGCTTCCAAAAAGAAGCTTACACATCCAGCCCACGCCTCTATTCCAGGCTTCAGAATCATGTATCCTTTTGCCTTTTGGATATTGTCATCTGAATGTTCTCCAGGTCCCTTAAATTAAGGATGTTCATTCTTGAACTTATAAACCTTTTTATATCCAGCTTTCTTTTTAAAAGAAATAACACATACGCTCTTTTCTGTTATTAAAAAAGTAACTTTTTCTTGCAGAACATTTAGAAATATCATCACAGTGCAGAAGCTAAAACAAAACTTAATATTAATTCTACCCCCAAAACATATATATATATATGTGTGTGTGGGGGGGTATATATTTATTTGATAAATATATTTGGTAAACATATTTAAAGTCTTTTATACATATAATTAACTTTTAAAATAAAAATTAGCATTGAATTCTTCATGATATTTTGTAACTTAAAAGAAGTTTTGTGACTTACTATTATTGTCAAATGATACATCAGGACCATTCTTCCCATCTCTGTCATTAACCATATGATCTTAAGTAAATCCATCTCCAAGGTTCTTAACTCTGGAATGGGTATGCTAATACATAACTCACTGAATTGCTGTAAGGTAGTGGTTCCTGAATTTTGCTGCATATTAGAATCACCTGGAGAACTATTTAAAAACCCCAAAGTTCAGGTCACAATTCAGAGTCTGGGCATAAGAACTAGACATGAACGACTTTTGTCTCTGTAGGTGATTCCAATATACAGCAAAGTAAGGGAACCAAATTTCTAAGGTTTAAAATGAGATAACATAAAAACCTGGCATGCAGAAGGCACTCAATAGTATATGTCATTTACTGAATGTCTGCTATGTTCCCACACTGCACTAATATTCTGTATTCATTACTTCATTTAACTCTCACCACATCCCTATGAAGTTTCATTATTCTACTTTTACAAAGTAGGGAATTGAATCTTAGATTGATTAAGAAATTTACTCAGTGTCACACAGGTAAGGAAGCATGATTCAAACCCCAGTTTGCCAGATCAAAAAGTCCACACCATTTTACCATACTGCATTAGACTACAGAAATACTACTTTTTTATTTTTTCTTTCTAGCGTCTTCAATCCTATCTAAGCCATTTTATCATAATGCTTTTCTAGTTGATTTAAGTTGCATCTAAAGGAAAATTAAATCTGTATTTTGTGTGGTTTTTATTCATACATTCTGAAATTTTACTAATTCACATTTTTAGCCAAAGAAAGTGAGGATTGGTATTTGTGGTAGAATAAAATTGTGAATGTCTATTTGGTATATTATGTTAATTCAACTTAAAACGTGGGTTTTATCCCTTTACCTGTAGGCTAGTTGACTATGAACAAATTAGAAGCAGTTTTATTCATGGATTACACCTAAAGCCCTATTCAGCCCTTCTTTAGATATGTAACATTTGCTATAAGAGACTCTGCATTGGCTTAAAGCAAACTAATCTTCATCATCAGAAAATTAACTGCACATGTATACACATTTTACATACATATATAATTGTTTTGAAACAGACAAAATTCCTGGCTACACCATGATTATAATAAGGACTCTAATCGTGACTCTGCTCTAACGAGTTGTTAGTATAGTACCTCCATCTGTGGGTACTTAGGAATACTGTCAATTTTTATCATGTAGTAAGACACAGTCAAATTATTTCCATAACTTTGGAAGTTACTCATTCCACATTTTCTTTATTATTTTTTGGCATTTGTGCCTATTTTATTGCTCTGACCAAATGTCTATATCTTGATAGCAAAAACATTTGCTTTCTTCTCATCTGACTTGATATTTTTGGAAGAACAAATTGACAATTCCCATGAATGATTCTGAGTTAGCAGGAGAGCATCTGCTGCAGAATAGCTCTTCGTCTTTTGAAGTTCACTGAGAAGCTAATTTCATTATTTTAAAAGCAAAAGGATTACCAGATCTGAGGCTACAGTAAAAGGAATCTAGAGTTAAAGTCTTGACCACTCACAAACAGAAAACCTTAAATCATTAGGGTTTAGTTGGTAGATGCTAACAAATGCTATCCATAATAATAATGCATGTCCATAAACATCACTCCTGAACTGGGCTACCTTGTATTCACTTACTTATTCGGTCTTGACATTGTGTTTTATAACTGACACTCAGGATGGGTTCTGTTTTTGAAAATATTAAATAGTGGGAAGAAAGACACACACATTTGCTGCATTTAATAATGCTTTCATATTAAAATTGGTAAAATCTTTTCAAAGGGATTGTCGTTACCCACGTGGTAATGATGCCTAGGTTTATTTCTTCATTGTTCATTCTGTGAATTTTCTTAATCCAATTTTCAGCATTCCTTTGGTGGTCCATTGTTGCTACATGTGTACTTTATTGACTGAGTTTTTGAGAGATGCATCTATCATTAAAGATCTTTGGGAATATGTTCAAAAATGTTAAAATGCTGGGCATAGTAAAATTACAAAGGCAACATAAGCCAGATTGAAAAATATCTTGCCAAATAGTATTTCTCAGCAAGCCATTTGGAGAGACTAAATTAAAAAACAATAGGTGATACCTTGATGAAAAATATAATTTCTCCCTTCCTCCTTTTCTTAACATTAGTGTTCTTGTATCCATGCTAATTTCTATACGGCTGCAATTCTAAAATATTCCTGGCATTTGTATGCAGTTGCATATAAATGTTTGTCTTCAGAGAATCAAGAGGAATTGAGAAGTTCTTAGTGACATAAATTATCTTTAGAAAATTAATTTAGAATTCTGTTATAACCACTGGACTCTGAAACTAGGTTCTTTGACCAAAGTAAGGTGAAAGGGGTGGATAATTTTCTTAGTGAACAATCCAGTATTTTTCTGAGTTTCCCCTTGAGGAAAAGCCATACTTCCGTGGTTGCTAACAAGTACATTCCACCTTTGTGACTGCCAGAAGAGAGAACATCTTTGCCTAGTTTAGGTAACAGGATGGGTGTTGGGGTGGGGACAAACCTATATAGATAGGATGGGCAGAGAATGCCTCTGAGGTGGCAAATTTGAAAACAGAGTTCTAAAGCAAGAAAATGAACAACCAATGTGAAATATATTGTGGGGTGGTGGTGGAGAATTTTTCAGGAAAAAGGGAAAGCAAATAGAAAGGACCCTGGGGAAAAAGGGTCCTATATTTGAGGAATGGGCAGTATATCAGTGTGTCTACAATGAAATGGTAAAGGAAGGGGTGGTACAAGCAAGTGTGTAATGGGCAAGACACAACATTAGGGGCTTTATAAGAATAGTAAACAGGTCAAATTTCATTTATTCAGTTTTAAGCAGAGCAGTGGCATGATTTAACTTAAGTTTTAAAAGATTTCTCTGACCACTGGATTATAAATCAGAAGAGACAAGACCAATCAAAACTATTAAAAAACAGAAATGACCAAAATGGATTCAAGAAGATAATTGTAGAACAAATCACAAGAGTTAAAGATTGATCGTTTTTCAAAAAACACCAGGCACAGATGGTGTTAGAGATGAATTCTTTATAATCATTAGTGAATATGTAATTATTTTTAGTGTACTAATTCTGGTCTATAGAGAAACATGAAAACCTTCTGAATAAAGTTAGAATAGCCTTAATTTTAAAACTATCAAAGGTAACAAAACAATCTTTGTACTATTTGAAAAGAAAGCATCTATCAAGATAATCCAACATACCAAACATTATAGGGAAAAATATAATTTTGTTAATGATTGCCATAGATGTATTTGATAAAATTCACTGGCCATTCAAAAAAAAAACTTAAGTAAATTAGGAATAAAAGAAAACTCCCTGGTGGATCTTGAAAGCCATACGAGGAGGTGATGTGAGCAAGTTGATCTGCTGCTACAAAAAATTGGGCTCTCTAGCTGTCCAGGCTGTGATGTACCTGACATGTACAATTTGAATGCAGTCCAATGCCAAAATCTACTCTTGACTTCTACTTCAAGACCCAGCAGAGCTGGCTATACTCACCCAGTGCCAATGCTCTGTGAGCCAGTGCTTTGCTCTTTCCTGGCTTGGCCATGCACAGCTCCTTAGCCCAGGGGCTGGGGGCATTTCCCAGGTAGTTTAGTAACAAACTCTTCCCTTTTCTTTCCTCTAGTAGAAGGGGGTTTTCAGGGGCTTGACTAGCCAGAGTTTCTCAATCTGGGGACTGTTGACATTTTGGGCCTGACATTTTGTTGTGAGGAGTGTTTATCCATTGTAGGATATTTAGCAGCATCCCTGGCCTTTATCCACTAGATGCATACACCTTCCCCACTCTCAATAGGCTCCCCTGACTACTGCCATTCAGTTGTGACAACCAAAAATGTCTCTAGACATTGCTAACTGTCCCTAACAGACAAAATCACCTCAGTTAAGAACTGCTAGGCTAGAAAACAATGTCATAACTGTGTCATAATTTATGTTTTTATATTACTGCATTTACCAGTAAATTCTCAGCTGGGGCAGCCTGGAAAGAGAAACTGCCTGTATCAGTCAGCTCAAGCTGCCATAAAAAAATACCATAGATTTGGTGACTTAAACCACAGACGTTTATTTTCTCACAATCCTGGAAGCTGGATGTCTGAGATCAGGAGGCTAGCATGGTCAGATTCTGGTGAAGGTGCTCTTTCTGGCTGGCAGATGGCCACCTTCTTACTGTGTCCTCACATAGAGGAGACAGAAAAAGCTGGTATTTTTTCTTCTTCTTACAACAGTTCCTCTTCTGGTATATCTTATAAGGATAGCAGCCCTATCAGACAAGGCTCAATCCTTATGACCTCATTTAACCTTAATCATTTCCTTAAGAAATCTTTTTTCAATACAATCACATAGGCATTAGAGCTTCAACATAATGCAGTTTGGGAGGACACAATTCAGTTCATAGCATTGCCTAAATAAGAATTTAAAAAGTCCTCTATCTAAACCCAACAACTATATTATATTCAGCAGCTGTTTTAAATTTTATCAGTAGCAAGAGATGGATTTCTGCTATTATCACTATTTTTCAACACATTTTGGAGATTGATAAAGCTAGAAAATTAAAGAAGCAGTTTAAATATGAGAAATGAAAATACAGTACTATCTTTATTTGTAGTTGGTATGATTATGTCCTTAGAAAATTCAAGATGTTCTGCTAAAAATCCATTTGAATTAATAAGATAATTTGGAAATGTGGCTGCCCAAATACAAAATTAATAGGTTCCCTCTCTATTAATATTATGCAATTAGAAATTGAAATGGGGAAATATCCCATTATAATTAGAATAAAAAAGATAAATCACTTAAAATAAATCTAAGAATACAGAAGTTGGATCTAAATGATGAAAATGACATTTTATTGAAAGGCATAAAATAAGACCGGAAAAGTGGAAGTATAATTTTCCTATATCAATACATAAATTTATTGCAGTTCCAGTCAGAATCCCAACATGTTTTTTTTTTTCCTACTGGTAAATAATTTTAAAATTCATATGGAAAGAGAATGTGCAATAACACTCCATTTAAAATATTAAGGGTGAACTTACTTTGTTAGATATTAAAATCACCAGGAATCTACCATGATCAAAGCACTTTGTACTAGCAGGATAATAGACAAATATTATAATTTGTATACAATAAAAGCTAAAATGTATTTAGTAAGTAATAAAGCTTAGTAAGGTAATCAAAGCTCCACTTAATTTTAGCCAGAAAAAATATTTTTTCCCTTACAAGATGTAGCGCCTAACCTGGTTATCTGAGAGAAACAAAAGGATTACTAGGTGGCAAAAAATATAATGAACAAAATTATAAGACAAATGTATCAGAAAAAAAATTAAGAGGATTTTAAAAAGTCATTTTTTTTTTCTTTTTTGGGGACACAGTCTTGCTCTGTCACCCAGGCTGGAGTGCTGTGGTGCAATCTTGTCTCACTGCAAGCTCCAGCTCCCGGGTTCATGCCATTCTCCTGCCTCAGCCTCCCGAGTAGCTGGGACTACAGGCACCTGCCACCACGCCTGGCCAATTTTTTGTATTTTTTAGTAGAGATGGGGTTTCACCGTGTTAGCCAGGATGGTCTCAATCTCCTGACCTCATGATCCACCTGCCTCGGCCTCCCAAAGTGCTGGGATTACAGGCGTGAGCCACCGCGCCCGGCCTAAAAAAGTCTTTAATGTTTTAAAGTGAGACAGTAAAGTATTGAAAACACATAAAAAGCAGTAGTTTTGGTTATACTAAGTTAAGACATTTTTGTTCAGGAAAAAGAAGCTACTGCCATTATTCAGGTAAGAGGTAAGATTAGTTACCATAACAGTGGTGGCAGTAGAAATGAAGAGAGGTAGAAAGACTTGATACATATTTTAAGGTGACAGTTAACAGGATTTTCAGATAGATTGGATGTGGGTTTAAAAGTGGGAAGAAAGCAGGATTGGATCCAGGATCTGTGAGATAATTTTTAAGGAAAAAAATACAAAATTACACACATCAAATTAGACACAAAAGTATTTCTTTAGAATGAGAAAACAAACCACAACAAATGACAAATTTTAAAGAGCTGCCAAGGACTATAAACAGTACCACATTTTAAAAAATGACATACTATTTTAATCAATCAACTGCTTTAAATATTTTGGCAGTAAACTCTTTGATATTGCCTTTTATATGACAATGATTTTATAAGATTATCTTCTAAATAAAGAATAGAAAGATAATTCAGTCTTTGTTCTAGCGTGGTTGATCAAAAATTTTATTTTATTATTGAGAATTGGCAAACAAGATGTGTGACATCCCAAATAGATATACTATTTGTAGTGTAGCTTTAAGCTTGTTGTCTCCATCTCAAAATTTTGATAAATTCTAATCCACACAATTTTAATCTAAGAAAGCATGGATTATTTATAATGATATATATGTTACATGGTTGAGTATATTTTTGGCAAGAGAACTTTTATTGTGCCTAGGTACCATTATGTTTCTAATGCTCCAATATTGAACTAAATAAATGCTCTGCTATTTAGCTAAATAAATGCTACATATTACATGTCTGATGATTGGAAGACTTTTCCACAGACTAACTTCTGGCTCCTTAAATTTCAAGTTTTATTTTTCCTCTCTCTATCATACTGAGTAAGATTGGTCATGCTCATATTGCAAGACAACCAAAGGCCCTGAAACTCTGTGTCTCAAATCTAGATGAGTCAGCATAGTGGGTGGCTAGGAACTTTCCCAGGAGCCACTCTATACAAGAATCAATAGCAATAATTTCATACAGGAGTGTCAGTGGACAATATAAGTTTATCCCACTAAACCTGAACTAACATTATCCCTGGCACAACTGCCTCTTAGCTAGATCTTGAAAGTGCCTGGGGCAATGACCAGAGGAGAATGTAATGGAGGGTAAATCATGGAAAAAAAGAGGCATAGTCTTAATTAATTACACTTAAAATATACTACTTTTGCAAATTTTACGAAAACATTTGACCATGTGAATTCATTCAGGTTCCAGGGTCCTGCAAGTGATGGGCATTGAAACTGAAGCTTCGTTAATTCTTGGTAAATTCACTTCTGGTTGACAGAGGGAAGAATCATACATCATTCCTAGGATTCTGGCTTAAGTAACTCAAGTCAGACTCTTGTATTAAACACCTTATTTGAGGTTTATGCCATTTACTTAGAAAACCAAGTTTTCTGGGTGGCACCAGGAAAGAGAATCCTGCCACAGCAAGTTGTCTGACCCATGAAGTTTCTCTTCTGTGGGCCAGATACCTCTTTCTTCTATGTAGAGGCACCAGACAATCTGATCTGGGGAAACTTTTTCTGCCCCTTCATGTAGCACCATCACTGGCATGACATAAATCAAGCAAATGAAAATAGTACAATGAGAGCCTTGAAAATTAAATTGTAATTGGAACCACAACCTACAAAAGTAGGCTAGGATCTGTGTGCTAAACCTAAACTAGGTGACTGGCTGCTAAAGTGTTTAAATAGAATCCAGAATCTCCTAAAATAGTAGCCAAAAATTTAGGCTACAATTAAAAAAAAAAATCATCCAATACTAAGAACCAGGAACATCACAGCTAGAATGAAAAAAGGACAATAAACACCATTTAAGATGAATCGGATATTAGAATTAACCCACAAAGATTTTAAGCTGTCATCCTAACAATGTTTCAAAAAGCAATAATAAATTCAGTTGAAACAAATGAAACAATGTAAAGTCACAGAAAAGAAACAGAAGGTATAAAAAGAGAATGACATAGAAAATATAGAAGTAAAAACTTGCTGACAGACTCAATAGTAGGATTGAGAGATGGAGTTGACAGAGATACAATCAACAAACTTAAGGACAGATTAATACTGTCTACCCAATCTGAACAACACAGAGATAATAGATCCCCTCCCCCAAAACAAAACAAAAAAAAACTAAATATAAGCTCAGGGAAATTTGGAAGAATAACATAAAACCCAATATTGGGTTATTGGGGGTATTTATTATATTATTGGGTTAACAGAAAAAAGACTGGACTAAAAGAGTATTTTAAGAAAGGGTGGTTTGTCTGGGCATGGTGGCTCACACCTGTAATCCCAGCACTTTGGGAGGCCAAGACAGCCGGATCACTTGTACCCAGGAGTTTCAGACAAGCCTGGGCAACATGGTGAAAACCCGTCTCTCCAAAAATGTATAAAAATTAGCCAGCCATGGTGATGTACGCCTGCAGTCCCAGCTACTTGAGAGGCTGAAATGGGAGGATTGCTTAAGCCTGGAAGGTTAAGGCTACAGTGACCAGAGACTGTGCCACTGTACTCCAGCCTGGGTGACAGAGAGAAAAACAAAAGTAAGAAAAGAAATAGTGATTTACCTCCCAAATTTGATAAAACAATGTAAAATTAAAAAAAAAAAAATCCTGTGTATTTAAGAACCTGAGTGATATAGTCTGGATATTTGTCCCCACCCAAATCTCATGTCGAATTGTAATCCCCAGTGCTGGAGGTGGGGCCTGGTGGGTGGTGTTTGGATCATGGGGGTGGATCCCTCATGACTTGATGCTGTCTTCACAATAGTGAGTGAGTTCTTGCAAGATCTGGTTGTTTAAAAGTGTGTGGCACCTCTCCCCACAGTCTCTCTCGCTTGCTCCTCCTTTCATCATGTGACGTGCCTGTTGCCCCTTTGCCTTCTGCATTCATTGAAAGCTTGATGAGGTTTGACCAGAAGCTGAGCAGATGCCAGCACCATGTTTCCTCTAAAGTCTGCAGAACCTCGAGCCAATTAAACCTCTTTTCTTTATAAATTACTCAGTCTTAGGTATTCCTTTATAGTGATGCAAGAGTGGCCTAATACAGAAAATTGGTACCAGGACTGGGTCATCGTTATAATGATTCCTGAAAATGTGTAAGAAGCTTTGGAACTGGGCAACAAACAGAGGTTGGAAGAGATTGGAAAGCTCAGAAAAAGAGTGTAGCACCCTCCCCCATCTCTCTCACTTATTCCTGCTCTCATCATGTGAAGTGCTTGTTCCCCCTTTGCCTTCTGCCAGGATTGAAAGCTCCTTGAGGTTTCACCAGAAGCCAAGCCAATGCTAGCATCATGCTTCCTGTAAAGCCTGCAGAACCTTGAGCAAATTAAACCTCTTTTCTTTATAAATTACCCAGTCTCAGGTGTTCCTTTAGAGCAATGCAAGGACAGAGTAATACACTGAGAAACCCCAAATAGGACAAACTTAAAGAAATCCATGCCAAGGCATATTAAATTTCTGAGAAACACACCAAAAAATCTCAAAAGAAACCAGAGAACAACAGTATGTTACCAACTGGGGAGTACCAATTTGAATGATAGTGGATTTCTTATCTGCAACCATGCTGCTGGCCAGAAGGCTTGACACATTTTTCAAGTGCTGAAACAAAATAGTTGTCAATATTAAATTTTATATTCAGCAAAACTATCCTTCAGGAATGAAGTGAAAATAAAAACATTCTCAGATAAAAGAAAATGGAAAGAATTTTTAGCTAGCACACCTGCTCTTCAAGAATAGCTAAAGAATTTTCTTCAAACAGAAAGAAAATAATAAAATAATCAATTTTGAGCATAAGGAAAAAGAAAAATCATTTTAAGGAACAGAAATATGGGTACAAGCTCACACCTGTAATCCCAGCTACTTGAGAGGCTGAGGCAAGAGCATCACTCGAGCCCAGAAGTTTGAAGCATCAGTGAGCTATGTTCACACCACTGCACTCCAGCCCAGATAACAAAGTGAGTTGCCATCTCAAAAAAAAAAAAAAAAAAAAAAAAGAAAACAAATGTGGTACATATACTAGAGTATCCTCATGAATTTTGTAAATAATATTCAGTGATTGAAACAAATAACATCATCATATACCCAAGACAATGCTATTTTGAAGTGGGGAGGGTAAAGAGAACTAAATAGAAGAGAGGTTTCTACACTTGACTCAAAGTAATAATGAAATGTTGACACCAGAAGACTGTAATAAGTCACATATATATTTTTAATACCCAAATCAATTGCTTTGAGAACTAGACAAAGAGATAACACTTAAAAGCACTATAAATAAATCATGATAGAATACCAAAAAATGTTTAAGTAATCTATAGGAAGTCATAAAAGAAAACCATAGGAATAAGAACCACAAGAAACAAATAGAAAACAAATAATAAAATGGCAAATTACCTTAAATTCAGATGGTCTAAATATGCCAATTAAAAATAAATAAAAAATATAACCCAGTTATTTTCTGTTTATAATAAACTCACTCAAAATTCAACAACATTGTTTGAAAATAAAAGGCTGAAAAAATATACCAGGCAGATATTAATTTTAAAAGCAGGAGAATCTATACTTATTGGGGAACCTGCCCCAATATTTCAATATAGGTTCTTTCTATTTTCCATAAGTGTCGGCCAGCTGAGAAATAAACAGAGACAGTAAAAAGAGAGGAATTTTACAGCTGGACTGCCAGAGGTGACATCACATATCTTTAGGACCATGATACCCGCCTAAGTCTCAGACCAGCAAGTTTTTATTAAGGGTTTCAAAAGCGAAGGGGGTGTAAGAACAGGGAGTAAGTACAAAGATCACATGCTTCAAAGGGCAAAAAGCAGAACCACTAATAAGGGTCTAACAAAGATCACCTGCTTCTGAGGGAACAGGACAAAGACAAAAGCAGAAATACTGATAAGGGTCCAACAAAGATCACAGGGCAAAGGGCAGAAGCAGAACCACCGATAAGGGTCTATATTCAGAGGTGCATGTATTGTCTTGATAAACATCTTAAACAACAGAAGACTGGGTTCGAGAGCAGAGAACCAGTCTGACCACAAATTTACCAGGGTGGAGTTTTCCCCACCCTAAGTAAGCCTGAGGGTACTGCAGGAGACCAGGGTGTGTCTCAGTCCTTATCTCAACTGCATAAGACAGACATTCCTAGAGCGGCTGTTTATGGACCTCCCCCCAGGAATACATTCCTTTCCCAGGGTATTAATATTAATATTCCTTGCTAGGAAAAGAATTTAGCAATATCTTTCCCACTTGCACATCCGTTTATAGGCTCTCTGCAAGAAGAAAATATGGCTCTTTTGCCCAACCCCACACAGGCAGTCGGACCTTATGTTTGTCTTCGCTTGTTCATTAAAAATTGCTGTTATTCTGTTCTTTTTCAAGGTGCACTGATTTCATGTTGTTCAAACACACTTCTTACAATCAATTCGTACAGTTAACACAATTATCACAGTGGTTCTGAGATGACATACATCCTCAGCTTATGAAGATAACAAGATTAAGAGATTAAAGTAAAGACAGACATAAGAAATTATAAAAGTTTTATTTGAGAACTGATAATGTCCATATTAAGATGAAATCTTCACAATTTATGTTCCTCTGCTGCGGCTCCAGGCAGTCCCTCTATTTGGGGTCCCTGACTTCCCATAACATATATTCATATCAGATAAAGCAGACATTATAGCAAAGAATATTATTAGAGGTAAAGAGACACATTACATAATGATAAAAGAATAAATTCTCCAGGAAGCCATAACCTTCCTAATGTGCATATACCAAACAGCAGAATCTCAAAAATACATGAAGTAGAAATCAAAAGAGCTGAAAGAGAAAGACAAATTCACAGTTATACTTAGGTCTCTAATACCCATATCAGCAAGCATAAAACTAATGGAAAATCAGCAAGGAAATAGAAGACTTGAACAATGTAATAAGCCAAAAAAAAATTGACATCTATAGAACACTCTACCCAGCAGGGGCAGAATGGACTTTTTTTTCAAGTGCCCATGGAACATTTACCAAAATAGACCATTTCCTGGGTCATAAAACAAACTTCAATAATTTAAAATCATTTGAAATCAAACTAAAAATCAATTACAGAAAGACAAGAGGAAAATTTCCAAGCACTTGAAAATTAAACAACACACTTCCAAATAATATATCAAAGAGGAAATCCTGAAATAAATTATAAAATACATAAAGCTGAATGAAAAGTAAAGCATACCATATTAAAATATGCTAAAGCAGTGCCAAGAGGGAAATTTATAGTACTAGATGGATATACTAGAAAAAAGACAAGTTCCCGAACCAATTTTAGAAGTTCCCACCTCAGGAAATTCTAAAACTATGAGCAAAATAAACTCTAAGCAAATAGAAGGGAAAACAAACAAAAAACATTGACTCCCCTTAGTTACTTTACTTCTGTTGTTACCAGGCTTAGATTCTGTTGCTCAGTACTGTATTTTCTTACAATTCTCATTGATTACTTTCCCATCTCTCTTATTTTGCGTATAGCCAGAAAAAACCTCTAACCTCTTTAAACAAATTAATTACTCCATATTTGTTTACAGCATCTTGATATTACTGGAGAATATCACAACAGTACTGACCAGAGTCATTTCAAGTCCATGACCATACACCTCAAATGGTCACTTAACACTGCCAAACAAACCTACCCCAATTCTCTAGTAAATTTACTTTTCCATTTTCTAACTGGATGATTTCAAATCTTCAACATCCCATTCCCCCTTGCTCTAAGTTAATGACTTCTCAGCATGTTTTATACCAAAATAGTTCCACTCTAATAAGAACTACTTCATTGTCCAACCAGATATTCCATCAACCCACTCGTATCTGTGCACACATGTTGGCTCCCCTTCTAACTACTTCCTTCTAGCTTAGCCCAACATCTCCACTTACCTTCATTTTCTTTTAAGAACTTTTTGCTTCTGTGTTTTATTTCTTTATTACATTGTTGTTTCTCTCTCTCTCTCTTTGCTGGATCCTTCCTATACAAACTCAAGTATGCTTTGAGATTACCCATCAAAATAAACAACATAAAAAAAGCAGACAAACAAAAATCTTCTTTTGACTTCATGTTCCAGCTACTGCTCATTTATCTGCTTGCCTTCACAGAAAAATGGGACATTTTCTATCCTCATTGTCTCTACTTTTTCACCTCTCATTTTCTCCTCAAAATCATTCTAATCAGTCATTTCTCCTAACCTCTCTAATAAAATGGACCCTATCTCACCAGTGACCTCATCTTGTTATTGCTAATGATCATCTTACTTGAACTCTTAATATTTGGCATCATGCATTATTCCTTCCTTCTTGACACATATCCTTCACTTGGTTTCCAGGATATCATGTTTCTCGGCTTTTCTCTTATCTCTGACTGCTTCACCTCACACTTCTTCACCTCCTCCCTTAGACCTCTAAGTATTTTGGTGACCCAAGGCCCTGACCCTTGCTCTCTTCTCATCTCTATGATCTTATGTGGGTAATTTCAGCTAGCCCAGGGCCTTAAATAGCATTGTTAGAAGATAACTCAAATTTATATCTCCAGCCTAGCCTTCTTTTTTGAGCACCAAGCTCTTACATGCTACTTGATATTTCAATGTAGATGTGTAATAGAAAACTGAAACTTAAAACAAACATGGTGGCTGGACACAGTGGTTCATGCCTATAATCCCAGCACTTTGGGAGACCAAGGTGGGAGGATCACTTGAGGTCAGGAGTTTGAGACCAACATAGGGAGATCTAATCTCTAAAAAAGAACTAAAAATTAACCCGGTGTGGTGGCACACCCCTGTGGTTGTGTCTACTTAGGAGACTGAGGTGGGAAGATCACTTGAGCCTGGGAAGTTGAGGCTGCCACGATCATGCCAATGTATTCCAGCTGGTGTGTCAGAGTGAGACCTAGTCTCAAAACAAAAGAAAACAGAAACAAACGAATGAAAAAGAGCATGGCCAAAGCAATGTATTCATACCCTTTCCCAATTTGCTGCTCTTTGGAAGCAACTACAGTGCAAATTTTTAGTGAAGAGCAGTCTTCTGTCTCACACTAAAGAGACATCATCTATTAAATTACAGGTTTAGGGATCCTTGATTCTTCTTTCTCTCAAAACCTATATCCAATCCACCAGTAAGTTCTGTTGGTTCAAATTTCAGTATGTCCTGAATTTGCCCAGTTACTACCATCTCCACAGCTGTAACCTTAGTCTACATCACCTGCTCACCTCACATTTACTGAACAACTGACCTTCCGAATTCATTTAAAACTGAAACTTGGCTGGCAGGTTATTTTAAAACAGTCATACCTTAAACTTCTCCAGGGTCACATATTGTGCATATGTTTTCGTTTTTAATCTGGATCTTAAAAGATATTTTAGGAAGAAACTTGGAGAAGCAACTTCAAATGTCATTTTAGACTGAAAATGTCTGAGCTCACATTTCAAAAAGACAAACAAATAGCAGAATGAGGAATAGATAGCCAATGGCGAATTTAAAATACTTGCATGGGTCTTTAGGAATCATTTAAGGCATAAACTCTCATGGAGTTAAAAGTTTTGTAATATAATAAGGCAAAAGAGAGGGATTTTAAAAAGTGATACTAATGAGCAAGAAGAACGAACAGGAAGCGGTAGGCCTTGTGCTTGAGACAGATGGAGATAACAGACGCTAAAAACAAAGCAAGACTACTTCGTTCCTCTTCGGTCTGTCTTCTGCGTCAAAGACAATGATCTTCAGACTGATTCGAGAGCCTAGAACAAACAGGTTTAAAGAGGGAACTGATGTCAAAGACAAGGGAAGATAGAGAACATCAAGTGCCCTGGCTGAAATAAACTGCACTTCAGGGCTGGAGTGAATCAGGGAATGAGATTTTTGCACCAGTAAACTGTTACCAGTGAAGAATGGTGGTGAGAGAGAGAGGTGTTGCCGGACAGGAGAGAAACAACTGCAGTGCAAATTTTAATAAAGGAAAAGGTAAATTCTGTAAGTATAGATCAGTGAACCTGACATTAATCCCTGTACAAAATTATAGACTAGATTATTAAAATGGATAGTTTTTCAAACAGTATGAAAAGAGAGCATATAAATTCTTACAAAGGGAAGTGGTATTTATTCACTGGGACCCAGCATGTGCTCCTTAAGATTAAGCTATACCAGACTAACCTCATTTTCTTTGGGGTAGGTTAACTTCTACTGTTAAGAAGAGCTAATGTTCAAGCATTTATTTGATGTTAGGCTCTAGGTTAAGTGCTTTACATGCATTTTCTCATTTAATCTTAAGTATTATTTCTCCCCATTTTATACATGAGGAACTATTTAGTAACTAGCTGAAGACAATACAATGAAAAATTGGAGACTATGTTTTTAAGCATAGGTAGCCACATTTCAGAACCCATGGTCTTAATCTCTGTGCTATGATGCCATTAAAGAATACATAATGGATACAACCAAAGTATGCTATTGAAACTGTACATCTGAATTATGACTATGGCAATAAGACAGAAAAAGCTAAACCAGATAATGGTACACTTAGGATGGTCCATAAACAATGGAATGACCATTTTCAGAGTATTTCAGAATATTCATTGTCTATTCCTAAAAAAGTCTCTACTGATCTTATATCAGAACCACATTCCTATTGTTTGTTAACATTTTCATAATTTGTCTAAATACATCAATGGCATATTATCAAATTTGTGAGCGACCTAAAATCTGGTTGGCTAAATGATATGGTTTGGATGTGTGTCCCCACCCAAATTTCATGTTCAGTTGTAGTCCTCAGTGTTGGATGTGGGGTCTACTGGGCGGTGATGGGCTCATGGGAGTGGGTCCTTCGTGAAAGGCTTAGTACCATCCCTTTGGTACTGTTCTCATGATGGAGTTCTCATGAGATCTGGTTGTTTAAAAGTGTGTGGCACCTCCCCGCTCTCTCTTGCTCCTGCTGTGGCCATAAAAGGTGTGCCTGCTTCCCCTTTGCCTTCTGCCATGATTGAAAGTTTCTTCAGGCCTCCCTGGAAGCAGCTATACTTCCTGTACAGCCTGCAGAACTGTGAGCCAATTAAACCTCTTTTCTTTATAAATTACTCAGTTGCAGTGATATGGTTTGCCTCTGTGTCCCCACCCAAATCTCATGTCTAACTGTAATCTCTACATGCCAGGGGAGGGAGCTGGTGGAAGGTAATTGGATCATGGTGGTGCATATCTCCCTCTCTGTTCTTATGATAGTGATTCTAATGAGATCTGATGCTTTAAAATTGTGTGGCACTTTCCCCGTATCTCGCTTTCTCTCCTGTTCTACCGTGGTAAGATATGCTTGCTTCCCCTTCATCTTTTGCCATGATTATAAGTTCTCTGGGGCCTCCCAGTCATGATTCCTGTTAAGCCTGCAGAACTGAGAGTCGATTAAACCTCTTGTCTTCATAAATTACCCATTCTCAGGTAGTTCTTGATAGCAGTGTGAATGGACTAACACACTCAGGTACTGTTTTTTTTTTTTTTTTTTTTTTTTTTTTTAGCAATATGAGAATGGACTAATACAATAATATTGATGACAGAATAGGATTCCCAGAAGATCTTAGCATGTGTGGAATTAAAACAAGATGCAGCTTATTAGGAAAAATGCAAAAAACGATCACTTAGATTTTTAGAAATCTACCCAATATCACATGGGGGGAAAAATGAGAGCTAATAACATTACATTAGTTGCTGTGTCTCATGTTGTCAGGGCAAACTCAGGCCAGTGGTGAAACTTTTCACCAAGCCTAAAATGTTAAAGAAGCTTAATACTAGATCCTTGAACTGACACCTTACTGAAGGGATCCAATATCACAGGTGGAGAAAACAATGCTAATGATTAAGTCCAGAGAGTAAAGCAGGGGGAAATAAGCAATCAAGAAGCTAAGAACTTGTGAGAATTTTTAAAGCGGGAGAGGGAGAAAAAGATTCAGCAAAACCAAAGTCTTTCATTCTCTATTTTTTTCCTCATATATGTACTCTCTTTTCTCTCCTCCCATCTTACATGTGTAGTGGAAAGCCTTCTGTTACCAAGGGCTTTCATTATTTTTCTTACATATACTATAGTAAGGCCTTCAAGTGGGTTCTGTAGCACACAATATTTCTTGATTTATTTTGTTATTTTAATGTTTTTTAATAAAATATTTTAGCTTTATAATAAAATATCTCACAAGTGTAGTATTTTCAAGGATTTTTAGATTTGAATATGCATGTGTCTCTTGAGGTTAAGGAAAGCCTACTTTCAGTGTCTGATAGCCGCACTGCACTGAAACTATCTTTTTGTTTGGTTCCTATAGGTGTTTTGGGAAGTATGCACTGCAGCTGAAAGGAGCTTTGAATCATGTGAAAAATACTTTTGATAACAATATGAGTAAACAGTATGATGTGGCTACCAAATAATTTGCTGAGTCTTGATACTACATTAGCAAAATTATAATATACAGAAAGAAGGAACTAATGATCTCTTTGCATTTATACTGGAGCCCACACATGGACTAATGCTTAGTTCTGACACTTTAAAAGGATGAATAGGCATATCTGTATTTCCAGAGGTAACCTGGGTCATGAAGCAATTTGGAATCATGTAATATGATAAATTCTTGAAGAAATTGGAGTTTTCTTCTGGAGAAGATATTCGTGTTTATCAAACTGTAAAAGCAACTGAAACAATAATAACTTAAAAGATCAAGTAGAAAATTGTGAGTTTTGTCAATGGGAATGTAGTGTAGTGGCCAAAAGCACAGGTTCTGGATTTCAACTGCCTGGGGTTATAGCCCAGGTTTACTGCTTACTAGCTATTTAACCTTATACAAGTTACTTAACTGCTGTGTGCTGCAGTTTCTCCATCTGTAAAATGGTCAAGGTAGTAGTACATGTCATTAGGGTTAAATAAATTAAGCTATGTAAAACACAGATAACATTGATTGACACCAATGGTTAGGCAGCAGATACATTTATTAATAAAGTGCAATGGAAATTTTCCTCTTGTTGGATCACAGTAAACTAATGGGATTAGACTTGAGGATGGCTTAACTAAGAAAGTGATCGAGAAGGTAAGAGTAGTAATGACTGGTTTTGAGAATTTAATTTTCTGTGCTTATTATGGAATAAATTTAGCTGAATAAAAATGCATTATAATTACTAGAGTTAGGATATCTTAAAATATCTAGTGAGGCTGTATGACCTAGCAAGATCATACAAACTGATTGCTATTGGATTTTAAGAAATTGAATTGTCAAGAAGATAAGTAATCAATATGGCTTGGCTGTGTCCCCACCCAAATCTCATCTTGAATTATAGCTCTCATTATTCCCTCATATTGTAGGAGTGACCTGGTGGGAGACAATTGAATCATGGGGGCAAATTTCCCCATACTGTTCTCGTGGTAGTGAGTAAGTCTCACGAAATCTGATGATTTCATAAGGGGAACGCCCTTTTGCTTGGCTTTCATTCTGTCTTGCCTGCTGCCATGTAAGATGTGCCTTTCGCCTTATGCCATTGTTCTGAGGCCTCCCCAGCCACGTGGAAATCTGAGTCCTTTAAACCCCTTATCTTTGTAAATCACCCAGTCTTGGGTACATCTCTATCAGCAGTGTGAAAATGGACTAATATAGTAATCTTGCAAGCCTGCACAAACTTGGGCTTTGTATAAAAAGCCATGATAATAAAACTTGTTGAGAATATCCTACCAAAATCACTATGAAAGTCATCTCTCCCTTTTACTATGACCAGAGGTGGCCCATTAGAATAATATAGTATCTCTGGATTATCTATAGTAAGAAAATGTGTATATACAAATTAAATGCATGTATTATGAAGTAATTTTTTCACACTTCTTGGCAATTGATATTTCATGTCCACTGTGTACCTTCTTTGAAATCTTCTTCCTCCAAATGTCACATTTGGAAATAGGAGCATTTTATTTGACAAAGGTAAGAGTTGGATATCATTAACTGCTATCTTTAAATAAGTGAAATGTATGGTATAGAAGAGTAACTGGACTTTTAATAAGGTTTTAGAAATCAAAATGAAGACACTAATGTGAATGATGGTGGATTTCAGTTGTCTCCTGGGCATTTTGGCTGTTGGGTTAGGAGAGTATGGGACCCAAAATGTTCTGTTTCTTTCACTCTTTTAACAAATTTTTATTGAACAGCTACTATGTGCTGAGACCTCTTTTCTAAGCCTTGACAAAAGAGTAGCAACAAGGCAGAAAACATCTCTGCTCTCAAAGAACTTACATTCTAGTGAGGAGACCAAATAAATAATAAAGAAGAAAACTCCAGAGAGTGTTGGTAGAGAATTAAATGGGAAATAAGGAGTAAAAAACTCGATGACTACTTTGAATAGAGTGGCCAGGAAGACCTCTCTAAAGCACTGACATCTCAACTGAGACATCTGTGATAATAAGGAGCTAGAACTATGAGGGTCAAGAGAGAAAAAAAAGAACTATTCCAAAAAAAGAGAAGAGCTGGTACAAAAATCCTAAGGTGAGAGAGAAGAGGAGTTTTGTGGAAAGATTGTAGATAGGGTAGATAATGTTTACAGAAACTTCAGAGGTGTAGAGTCCAGATTATTTCTGACATTGTAGGACAAGGTAAGAAATTCAGATTTGGCTTGGCTTGGTGGCTAACACCTGAAATCCCAGCACTCTAGGGGAGGATCACTTGAGCCCAGAAGTTCAACATCAGCCTGGGCAATACAGTGAGAACACATCTCTACAAAAAGTAAAAAAAAAAAAAAAAAAAAATAGCCTGGTGTGGTGGTACACCTGCAGTCTGAGCTACTTAGGAAGTGAAGGTGGGAGGATCACTTGAACCTGAGATATTGAGGCTACAGTGGGCCATGATCATGCCACTGCACTCCAGCCTGAGTGACAGAGAGAGACCCTGTCTCAGAGAAAAAACAACAAATCTAGATTTTTATCTATGATCAGAAGCTAGCCATTTAGAAGGTTTTAGAAGGTTTTAATCATAAGAGTGAGATGATCTGATTTATATTTTAAATAATTCTTGCTGTTACATAAAAGATATAGAAAGCAAGAGTGCAAGCAGGGAAACCAATAAGAAGGTTATATCAAAAGTACAGGTGAGAAATGGAGGCGACTTAGAGGAGGGAGGTAGTCATAATGGAGATAAAGAGAAATGATCCAATTTGTTGTAGCTTTTGGAGTTAAAGACGATAGAACTTTGGGAATAGATTGGAAAGAGAAAGAGCTAAATTAAGAATGTATTCTAAGTTTTTGACCTGAGCAACCTAATAGAAGAGGTACAGTTTCCTTTTTTTGTTTTGTTTTTTAATTTTTATTATACTTTAAGTTCTAGGGCACGTGTGCACAACGTGCAGGTTTGTTACTTATGTATACATGTGCCATGTTAGTGTGCTGCAACCATTAACTCGTTATTTACATTAGGTATATCTCCTCATGCTATCCCTCCCTCCCACCTCCCCACAATAGGCCCTGGTGTGTGATGTTCCCCTTCCTGTGTCCAAGTGATCTCATTGTTCAATTCCCACCTATGAGTGAGAACATGTGGTGTTTGGTTTTCTGTTCTTGCAATAGTTTGCTGAGAATGATGGTTTCCAGCTACGTCCATGTCCCTACAAGGGACACGAACTCATCCTTTTTTATGGCTGCATAGTATTCCATGGTGTATATGTGCCACATTTTCTTAATCCAGTCTGTCACTGATGGACATTTGGGTTGATTCCAAGTCTTTGCTATTGTGAATATG
>NW_016807965.1:206760-214340 GCF_001698545.2 Rhinopithecus bieti
TGGTGACAAAATCTCTAAGCATTTGCTTGTCTGTAAAGGATTTTATTTCTCCTTCACTTATGAAACTTACTTTGGCTGGATATGAAATTCTGGGTTGAAAATTCTTTTCTTTAAGAATGTTGATTATTGCCCCCCACTCTCTTCTGGCTTGTAGAGTTTCTGCCAAGAGATCTGCTGTTAGTCTGATGGGCTTCCCTTTGTGTGTAACCCGACCTTTCTCTCTGGTTGCCCTTAACATTTTTTCCTTAATTTCAACTTTAGTGAATCTGACAATTATGTGTCTTGGAGTTTCTCTTCTTGAGGAGTATCTTTGCGGTGTTCTCTGTGTTTCCTGAATTTGAATGCTGGCCTGCCTTGCTAGGTTGGGGAAATTCTCCTGGATAATATCTGCCGAGTGTTTTCCAACTTGGTTCCATTCTCCCCGTCACTTTCAGGCACACCAATCAGACGTAGATTTGGTCTTTTCACATAATCCCGTATTTCTTGGAGGCTTTGTTCATTTCTTGTTACTCTCTTTTCTCTAAACTTCTCTTCTCGCTTCATTTCATTCATTTGATCTTCAATCGCTGACACTCTTTCTTCCAGTTGATCGAGACGGTTGCTGAAGCTTATGCATTTGTCATGTAGTTCTTGTGTCATGGTTTTTATCTCTATTAGTTCATTTATGGACTTCTCTGCTTTGGTCATTCTAGTTATCCATTCTTCCATTCTTTTTTCAAGGTTTTTAGTTTCTTTGCACTGGATACATATTTCCTCCTTTAGCTCTGAGAAGTTTGATTGACTGAAGCCTTCTTCTCTCAACTTGTCAGAGTCATTCTCTGTCCAGCTTTGTTCCATTGCTGGCGATGAGCTGCATTCCTTTGGAGGGGGAGATGCGCTCTGATTTTTTGAATTTCCAGCTTTTCTGCACTGCTTTTTTCCCCATCTTCGTGGTTTTATCTGCCTTTGGTCTTTGATGTTGGTGACGTACTGATGGGGTTTTGGTGTGGGTGTCCTTCCTGTTTGTTAGTTTTCCTTCTAACAGTCAGGGCCCTCAGCTACAGGTCTGTTGGAGTTTGCTTGAGGTCCACTCCAGATGCTGTTTGCCTGGGTATCAGCAGCGGAGGCTGTGAAGATAGAATATTGCTGAACAGCAATTGTTGCTGTCTGATTCTTGCTCTTGAAGCTTCTTCTCAGAGGTGTACCCAGCCGTATAAGGTGTGAAGTGTCAGTCTGCACTTAGTGGGGGATGTCTCCCAGTTAGGCTGCTCAGGGGTCAGGGACCCACTTGAGCAGACAGTCTGTCCGTTTTGAGATCTCATTCTGCATGCTGGGAGAACCACTGCTCTCTTCAAAGCTGTAAGACAGGGACATTTACATCTGCAGAGGTTTCTGCTGCTTATTGTTTAGCTATGCCCTGTCCCCAGAGGTGGAGTCTACAGAAGCAGGCAGGCCTCCTTGTGCTGCAGTGGGCTCCACCCAGTTCTAGCTTCCCAGAGGCTTTGTTTACCTACTTAAGCCTCAGCAATGGTGGGTGACCCTACCCTAGCCTCGCTGCCACCTTGCAGTTAGATCTCAGACTACTGCACTGGCAATGAGGGAGGCTTCGTGGACGTGGGACCCTGTGGGCCAGGCATGGGATATAAGCTCCTGATGTGCCATTTGCTAAGACCCTTGGTAAAGCGCAGTATTAGGGTGGGAGTTACCCGATTTTCCAGGTGTTGTGTGTCTCAGTTTCCCTTGGCTAGGAAAAGGAATTCTCTTCCCCCTTGCGCTTCCCAGGTGAAGTGATGCCTCACCCTGCTTCAGCTCTCGCTGGTTAGGCTGCACCCACTGACCAACACCAACTGTCTGACATGCCCCAGTGAGATGAACGCGGTACCTCAGTTGAAAATGCAGAAATCACCTGTCTTCTGTGTCGCTCATGCTGTAGCTTAGAGGCTGGAGCTCTTCCTATTCTGCCATCTTGTGCACCCTGCCCTGAGGTACAGTTTTTTGATATCTGTGAACATGGGGAAGAAATAATTTTGGTCAGAAAAATGAAGCATTCTTTTTAGTATATGTGCTGTTAAAACGAGCACAGAAAAATGAAACATTCTTTTAAGGACAAATTAAGTTTTAGATACCTATTAGCCATCCAAGAATGCTTATGAAGTATGAAGTTGAATAATTGAATCTAAGTTTCAGAAGAGAGATGACAAATGGAAGATATTGGTTTGAAAGCCTAGACCATCTGAAGCCATGAGAATGAATGAGAACACTTAAGAGAATAGGGCCAAGTTACTGAGCCCATGAATGTGCCAACATTTGGAGACTGGTTAGAGAAAGAGGAGAATCCAGAATAGAAGATGCAGAGGGACCAGCCAGTAGTCTGGTCCATTACCCAATTATCTATGGATAATGAGAGTTTTATATATTCCTTTAAAGTCTACAATCTACAGATTTTAAAGGAAGATATACAACTCTCATTATCCATAGATAATTGGTTACAAATTCCAAAAATAATCCACAGATAAAATACTCAAAGAAGTGAGTTCATCAAGGCTACTCAAATAAGTGAGCTCATTAAGGCAATAATTAGGAGGAAATAAATCACTCAAGGCAGGAGTGGCCAACTATGTCAAATGTTGCTGAGAAGTGAGGTAATAAAAGAACAAAATAGAGGCTATTGAATTCGGCAGCCTCAATGGTATGGGGAACACTGAAGCTCAACTGGAATAAATTGAGGAAAGAATGTGAGGTGAGTAAAGAAGGAGCAACTACTAACAGGAGAAAAAGCCTCTGGATATTGTAGATGTGAGTCCTTTTGGAAGCTGGGCAGGCCTACTCACAATATTGAAGGACCTTAATGAAAGGTTTACTATGACTTAAAATGAGGGGATTGGTGCACATGTTTGTAAGTTTGACCAGATAACCTTGGAAATATCTGTCACACAGGTATGTTCTGGTATCATTTTATTCTACAGTATTTGATATTGTTCTCTTGTTTGCCTAAATTATCAGTGTTGTGTCCCCTACCTGATCCCTCTACAACCTTATGAAAGATAGATAAATTATTTTCATTAGTCTTTATTAAATAGAATGAATTTTATTACTTTCTCAGTAGACTATAGATTGGGAAAATTGATGTTATTCAACTATCTTACAATGTAGATAAGACAATTAAGACTCCAGGAAGTGAAATGATTAGTCAAATAGAAAATTGAAAGATAATAGCAAATCTAAGACTAGAACCCATCTCCTAGTCTCATTTTCATCATCTTATTACTCCTCTATTTTGGTTTATATCTTTTTTTAGACTATCTGCTTAGAATAAGAACTTTCAGAGTTGTATTGCTAAAATAGTAAAACAAAAAAACAAACAAAAACTAGAAATAATCAGCATTAGAGAATTGGTGAAGTTCCTTTTCCATTCATTCCTCTAGCTACTGGAACACTGACAGCTGATGGCTGTTAGCCAAGTCCTTCTCTAGGAATTGACAAGTCATAGAGTCAGGTGGACTCAGCAGCAATCCGTCATAAGATAGAAATGCTGAACCAGGGTCAAGCATAAGCAGGGCTGAAGGGCACAATTAAACTGCATTGGCACCTCCCAATCGGTACAAACCTATGGCCACAAGAGGGGCCCTTTATGATTAGCTCACTAGGGAGGAGAAAGTCTAGACTTGGTTAACAGGTGGGTCATCCCAATATGAGGAGCAAGCTAAAAATGAACTGCTGTTGCACTGTGATCTCACTCAAGAATGTATCTGAAAGAAAGCTGAGCAGGAAAATCTTCACATGTATTTTGGCAGTGCAGCTGCTCTTCCACCTTGTGCAAAAAGAACAGTGAACCAAAGTTGCAATCTACACCAATTCATGAGAAGAGGGAAATGATTTAGCTGTTTGTTTAGGGACCAGGAAAAACAAAAATTGGAAAATTGGTGTATTAGTCCATTTTCACACTGCTATAAGGAATACCACCTGAGACTGGTTAATTTATAAAGGAAAGAGGCTTAATTGACTGACAGTTCCACATGGCTAGGGAGGCCTCAGGAAACTTACAGTCATGGCAGAAGAAGAAGCCAGCACCTTCTACACAGGGTGGCAGGAGAGAGAAGGGCCTATTAAGGAGGAACTTTCAAACACATTTAGAACCATGAGATCTCATGAGAACCCAATCTCTATCATGAGAACAGCATGGGGAAACCACCCCCATGATCCAATCACCTCCCACCAGATTCCTCCCTCAACACATGGGGATTATGAGGATTACAATTCCAGATGAGATTTAGGTGGGGACACAGAGACAAACCACATCAATTGGTAAGAAGCACATCTGGAGAAGATGCATGTGGGTAGTTTATGGGAATGAACCCAAGTGTGAAGATCTTTGTATCACATGCCAATACCTGTTAGAGGGCATCCTTCAACGAAAAGGCACTAAATAAAAAAGACAGAATGACGTTGCCAGTTAATAACAGCCAGCCTCTATTATCAGCAACCTCACTGCTGGCACAATGGTCAATAAACAGAGTGGTCACAGTGACAGGGATGGGGACTATACATGGGCCAAAGATCATAGGTCCCACCCACCAAGGCCAATCTAGCTATTTCCACTGCCAAATAGCCCAACTCCTAGCAACAGAGGTCAATGTAAAGTATAATTCACAAGGACATTGAGCAACTACTTGGTGCCAAATTGACTACCCTGAATTCCTTCCGTCTTGCCAGGGACAGCAATTCACCTTGGCTGGAATTAACACATATTGCAGGTATGGGTTTGCCTTTCCTGTTCACAACCTCAGCCAGCACCACTATCTAAGGGCTTATAGAGTGTTTGATTCACTTACATTAGATCTTGTGCAATACTACATCAGACTAAGGACCCATTTGACAACAAAGGACATATGAAAGTGAACACATGACTACACGATCCACTGGATCTATCATACTCTGCACTACATAGAAATTACTAATCTGATGGAATGATAGAATAGCATTTTGAAAGTGTAACTGAGGCACCAGCTTGGATATGATACTCTGCAGGAATTGAGTGCTGTGTTCCAAGACCTAGCATGTACTCTAACCAGTGACCATTGTATGATGCTCTGTCCCCAGTACGTTGAATGTATGGGACTCAGACCTAAGAGAAGTAAGCAAAATTAGCCCTACTTACCATCCATCCAAGTGACCAGCTTGTAGAATTTGTGCTTCCCATCACTACAACTCTAGAAAATGCAGATCTAGATGTTCTGCTCCCTAGAGAGTGAAGTGTTCCATCAAAGGACATAACAAGAGTCCTATTAAACTTTAAAACTACTACTGTCATTTTGGTGTCCTCATGACATGAAGAAGGCGAGGAAAGTAATACACAATGAAATAAGTCACATTCAGGCAAGGATGCTTAGCTCTGATCATCAAAGAAAGTAGGGCTGCTGGTTCACTATAAGTATAGGGGAGAATGTGTTCAGCAGTGATGTAATCCACAGGGACACGTATTGGTATGCTACATTGCCCAATTTTGACAATGACTGGATAAATGCAACAGCTATGGCCCAAGAAAGTCATGGCGACTGGGGGCTGAGACTGTAGAGATGAGGATCTGGGTTACACTATTGTGTAAACCACTGAGAACAATGGATGTGTTAGCTGATGGTGAGTGGAATCAATAAAACTATTACTAGAAGAAGATGGATACAATGAAACTTAATAAAATATGAGTTAAATGAATTCAAATGGCACAGGAGATGGACTATAGCAAATATTGTTTTATGTCACCCAGATTCCCTCTCAGAACTGAGGAATTCATTACCTCAGTTGCTGGTAGCATTGGTGACTGATGGCTCTCAGCTGAATTCCTATCTGGGAGCTGCCTTTGACTGAAAAGAGCTGCCTTGCCCAAGTTCATGCTTACTCCTTGGGCACAGTCCCTATTCAAAGCCCTCTAGCCTCTTTGTCTCAAGGAGGGACAACTGTGAAGGGTCATCCCAGCCCCAGAGTTTCCCAAGGATTTTCTTTCTTTCCTTTCTTTCTTATTTTCCTAAAGATGGGGTCTCACTGGATTGCCCAAGCTGGTCTCAAATTCTTGATTTCAAGCAATCCTCCCACCTTGGCCTCCAAAAGTGCTGGGATTACAGATGTAAGCCACTATGCCTGGCTGCCCTGAGGTTTTTCACTACAGTTCCATTCCTCACTCTACTTAATCCCACTTTCTTCAATTGTCCATAAATACTGATCTTGAGAACTCTTGCCAATAAAATGACTACACACAACACAAATCTCTTTCTTAAAATCTGTTTCTCAGAGAATAGTTCAAAAATTATATGGCACATCTATGTGAGATAATAGCTTGTAGTCATGCGAATGATATGGTAGTAGAAAATTTCATGAAATCAGGAACATCAGGTGAGGAAAATTGTGAAATGTTTGCTCTCACTTTTATTAAAAAATGTATATGGATATGTGTAAAGATACCCTGAGAAAAAGCATGAAGTTGTAAAATATTAAGTGGTTATCTTTGGGTCCCAGTGATAGCAACAGGAGGCAGCCAGGTGCCTTGGCAGATAGGCACTGGTACCTGGTAAAACCCCATCACTAAGCCAAAGACAGTTTAAAGCCTGAAAGCCAAGCTACAAGTTAAATCTCTGGACCAGATTGAGAACTTGCCTTTCTGTTTGGAGCGCTTTCCTCTGATTGATCCCCATCTTTCACATATTTTACACAAACCTACCCCTTCCTAATCGGTTTTCCACACTGTCATGCCCACTTTGAGTGGTGTCTACACTTTAACCTTTTTTGCATACTCAAAAAACAATCAGCACACACTCTCCATTCTGTGCCTATAGATAACCCAGACTCAGTCAGTAGAGGAGAGATGTCCTAACTTCAGGGAAGAGACAACCTGATTTCGGGGAAGCTGACCTTCCCTTTCCGTCCCCTCTCCAGCTCTCCTCTCCACTGAAAGCCATTTCATCACTCAATAAAATTCTCATTCTTTACTGTCCTTCAATTGTCCACGTGACCTCATTCTTCTTGGACACCAGACAAGAGCTCAGGACACACTGTAGGTACCCAGAAAGGCTGTCACACTAGCCCTTTGCCCTCACCAACAGAGGGAAGCCACCCCGTGTGGTAAAGCGAGGGGTCAACTGATCTGCTAGCATGCTGCTGTCCATGGACAGTGGAACTAAAGGACCACTGTAACACCCCCTCTGGGGCTTCGTGCTTGTGGGCACCCTCACCTGAGCACCACCACGTTCCCCTTGAGATGACACAGTAGACACAGCCCATATCTGGCCATGGGCCCCGCATGGAGCTTGCTTCTGTGTCAGCGCCTGGAAAGGCTGACAGGATTCTGCACACACTCACTCACTCACGTGCTTCCTCCCACAGGGGGCTAAGCATGGCAGATTGAGTAGATGGGCTACCCCTTCCACAAGTCCAGTGAAGGAGCCAAGAAAAATCCTGTGTCACCAGGCTCATGATGCTTTTTTATATTTTATTTTATTTTTTTTATTTTATTATTTTTTTTTTTTGAGGCGGAGTCTCGCTCTGTCGCCCGGACTGGAGTGCAGTGGCCGGATCTCAGCTCACTGCAAGCTCCGCCTCCCGGGTTCACG
>NW_016807965.1:214740-223846 GCF_001698545.2 Rhinopithecus bieti
ATATTTTAAATATTTCTAAAACATCAGATATGTTATTATTTTAATCATATCTGTTATTTTGGCAAAAATGTTAACTGTATAATAATATACGTATAAAATTAGAGATATAAGTATAACACAGAAGGAAGGCGAGACAACAAACTCAGAGTTTAATATAGTACATCCCAGATAACCTTCAGTTTAAGAATGGAAAAAAGTTTATCTGTTTCCTAATTCATCCACTGGACTAATTAAAGTTATTAGGTAAAGTACACAAAAAGAAAATGAATGTCTAGGAGTTGAATTGCTAGGTCATGTGCTAACTTTGTTTAATCATTTGAGGAACTGCCAGACTGTTTTCCAACATGATGCACCGTTTTATATTTATCAATTATTATAAGCCAAAGTATTTTCCACCGTAGTCCCAGAAGGTTTTTCTTATGGTCTACATATTCTTCCAGATACAGATTAGTCATCTCTCTTAGATGGCTCTGTGCAGAGTCCTCACCAAGGGAAAGACTAGGGACAGTCAGAATAATTTGGTTGGTTCCCAAGTCTTTATACAAATGGTAAGAATGAATCGACCATATTAGTTCTTCTTAGAGCCCAAGGCTCTTAGAGCATTTCCATCACTATTCCTGTCCACCCACTTAAGGCATGTATTCATTGGCCCAACCCCCTCAGGAATCACTACATCAAAGGTAGGAAGTTTTCTGATTGATATTTCTCTCTGAGACCTTCTCAAAGAATGAGAGCCTAATTCTTACCTGCTTAATTGTTTTATGTTGTGTAGGAAGCCAAATTTTAATTAAAACCAGAAATTATATAAATTGCCATCCGGTAAAAGATTGTTTTGTTTGCTTTTTTTTTTCTAAAGAAAATCATGCATCCTCAATTTTATAAACAGGTGATACATGCCTTTCTTGATTCCTCTCTAAGTCTAGATCATCCCAACATTTATAAGAAAATTTGCCATATAGTATGGTTGAACATAATATTCCATCCCAAGTTTCTCAGCAGTATTCTCATCTGCCCAAAGGAAGCATACATTTCTTAAAAACCTTTTCTGGTACAAAAATTTTAATGGAGAAATTATAACTTATACAAGTAGCATATATATTAAGGAGCCCAATAATCACAACGTCTTTAACAGTTTCACAGAAAATGCAGAAGCGTTCTCAAGTGAGGTTTCTTGATCAACTCTAAATAAAGCCAAATTAATAACATCAAAATATATTTTTCTGTGAAGCTCTTTTACGAGGAGGTTCAAATCCTGTTCAAGAGTGATGTGGCTACATTTCATGTGATTTTGAACTTCACTAATTTTAAGTGTTGTGGTATAAAACATTATTACACTATCTATATATTTTAAAATAATTGATTTCCCCTTTACAAAAATGTTCAAGGATTATATAATATAAAGCTGACTAGCTGAATAAATTATAAGCTGTGATTTTGCTATTTCTATTAGGAGGTGGCAATACTAATGGCAAATTGATGTATCATCCTTTGTCAGATCTATTGTAACTGAGTTTTGAACTATACAGTTTAGAAGTAAGTGAGGTTTTCAGGAATGTATCATTCACAATAATGCAACAGCCCTGTATCTAGCTTTCTGTTGCTCTGTCTTAATAGGAGAAAAAAATTCTTAAACTCTGACATGTGGATATGTTATATACTATGTAACATAATAACACAATAACATAATATGTAAATGTGCACATATTATCACATTAATATGTTGCATATTACATATTTCTTGCCCAACAGTATTTAAATTCCTGGATGAATATTAGAGTCACCTGGACAGTTAGTTAAAAGCCATATTTTGTCATAAGTATAATAGAGATTATATTTTATTTAGTAATTTTTGAATATATAAATTTTTTACTTGGCTTAAATTTGAAAAGGTACAAAGTTTATGCTGTGGAAAAATCTGTCTCCCACTCATATCTGCCAACACCTAGTTATTCCCTTCAGAGGCAAAACCAATATTATCAACCACTTGTGTAATCTTCCAGAAATATTTCGTGCATATATAAGCAAATATGTAT
The DNA here is from genome assembly GCF_001698545.2 of Rhinopithecus bieti. Taxonomy (NCBI): domain Eukaryota; kingdom Metazoa; phylum Chordata; class Mammalia; order Primates; family Cercopithecidae; genus Rhinopithecus; species Rhinopithecus bieti. Next base: position 216,774 of record NW_016807965.1, read on the forward strand.
GTTCATCCTTCTTTTTCAACAGCACTTGTAAAGTATAATACTTCTTGCATTTTTCACTTAATAAAATGTCTTGAAGATTGGCCTCTATCCATACGTATCCAAAGAGAAGTTCCTTATTCCTTTCTGCATATGTATGTATGGATGTTTCTATTGTATGGATGCATCCTACATTGTTTAGTTTACCTGAAAAGTTTTTAAAAATACATGTCCCTGGGACCTCTCACAGACCTATGGAATCAAAATCTATGGGTCACAGTCTGGGCATATGAATTTTTAACAAGTTCTATAAATCAAACAATAAAGATTATGCCCTTCTCAGTCAGAAATATGTACTAATAAGTCAGGTTCCTCCCAGAAAATGTAACCTGTGTGCTTTCTAGCTTCTGAACCACTCAGCTGAAAATAGTGATATTCAGAATAGATAAGCTAGAAAGGTGAGTCCCCAAAACCAATCTGCTGGAAGATGCAGAACTGGCTGGATAACAGTCACCTGGGACTCCCCTGACACTTGGCAGTTCTCAAAGTGGTACCGGAGCATGGGAATGGGAATAAATATGGGAATAATAATGGCTGAACTTTCTGTAATATGGAAAGGCCACCGTGGAGATTCTGATCAGATCCTCATTGGAAGTGCACCCACACAACCTTTGGAGAAAAACTGATTTTGATTCTCCAAGAAGGCTGTGAAATTCTCCTAGGTCATCAGTATATTCATTCAGTCAAGAGAAAAAATGACTTATTTTTATCAAATGGAAGAATCAAAAGTCAAATGCCGATACAGCTGTATCTTCTCTCACTTTTGCTTTTACCAGTATATAACATTTTCCCGCCTCCTAGGAGCTTGTGGTATAGGACAGAAATTATCTCATGCAGTTTTCTTTCAAGGTCCTAACCTTTGAATTTAGTAATAATGACAGTGTATTTTTGGTCAGTATTTTGAGTAGATGTGGATTTGGGACTATGCGCATTGCCTAAGAAAATGTAAAAATAGTTAAAACAAAATTTTATGGGCATTTTGATTTGGGGTAAGTTTAAAATGTGATTCTGATTACATAACCCCTCTTCTTCCTATCTAACCCTAAACTGAAACATTTATTCTTTAATTTGCTTCTTTTCTGATTTTATCAGGCAAATTATCAACGAAAATGTTAAAGTAAAATGATTCAAAAGCTGAATTTTCCTGAAAATCTTGCAAAAAGATTTAGAGCTCTGCTCTAATTGATACACTGTTTTTGAGCAATTTGAAAAAATAAATCAAATGCTTAAAACAACTGCAATAAAAGATGTGGTGTTCCTCGTTGCTTTGGATGCTAATGGCCCCAGATTCTCAGCGTCTTAGCCAATGATAGTGACCTTTGAGATGGATCTTATGGAAGCAGGAAAGGAACTAATGTGTATTGATTACATTCTACATAAATTACTTAGACTAATTATGTAAGATGTAATCGTATGTCTCCATTTTACAGATGAAGAGATTGAGGCAAAATAACCGTAAGATGAAATTAACTTATCCAAATCACACATTTGGTGAATGGCATAGCTAGGGCTGGAAACTAATTCTAATTCTAAATACTGTGCTTCTTCCATTAAGTCATGTTCACCATCTAGACAAATTATATAATTCAGAGGCATATTTACAAGAGAAAATAGTCAACATATTTAAACAAAAACTTTCCAATATTTTATTATGAATCCCCAGACTAGGTAATTGAGGTGATTCAGTTTCCTGGGGAATTATTTCCATGGCTGAATGGATAATTATGAAACCAATTGTGCTATCAGATCATTCAGGTCACATGTAATTGAGGAGAGGGGCTATTCTGGTATAGTAATGTACATAAATTGTGCGTCATTGAGTTTAATTTTTGAATAGTTTCAGTTATAACTGAGTATTACAGCTTCTTGAAGGAGATTCCAAATGAAAAAGGGATTTATACTTTTGTTGTTGTTAATATGTAGTTGGTCCTGTAGTACATTTAATCAAGCATTTATAAGTGTATAGATTTAAATCTTAGCTTAAAATATAGGTCACTGACATACCATACAGTGCTATGGTGCTTCTGTAACAACACTGTACAGAAAGAAATCAGCTTCAATAAAATTCCATTTTTTTTTCAGAAGACTACTTACCCGTATTGGACCTCTCCAAGTTTTGGAAAGTTGATGGAGGGTTTACCCGGGTTAGGTGTCTATACCAAACCAAACATTAGACTTTCATAAAAACAAGAAAGGAAATTGTTTTTGAAGGATTGAAGTCACAGTATTTAATGAGAGCAATCTATATTTTACCTTAGTTACAAATGTATTTATACACTTACATGTACATATGCATGCATATATATGTATATATACATGTATTACACTATAGATATTGATATCATCTTCCAGCTCTTAGTTAGGCCAATGAAACATCTATGCTGTGGTCTGCTCTGGATTAGTCTTCTATATTTTGCCTACCCTTTTTTTTAATATCTCACCTTCTTGTCTTAACTGGTTGAGATGTTAGGGTCCTTATTTATTTATTTATTTTTTTCATTTTTGAATTCGTTTTTATTTCTCCTTGAATCTCTTGCTGTTTCATCTTTATATCAATTGTTGCTATGTAGTGTGGATTGTAGCCATTTGCATTATAAAGTATCCAGTTTTATCTCTTCATTCTTTTGATCAGGTTTCTACCTTTACATATAAAGGCATAACTCAGAGATACTGGGGGTTTCATGGTAGACCACTGCAATAAAGAAAATTTCAAAATAAAGTGAATCACATCATCTTTTAAATTTTGTAGTGTATACAAAGTTATATTGAAGTCACATTGTAATCTATTAAGTATGCAATTGCATTATGTATCAAATTATTCACATACCTTAATTAAAAATACTTTATTGCCAAAAATGCTAATGATCATCTGAGGGTTTTGCCTCAATATTGATGGCTACTAACTGATCAGTCTGGTGGTTGTTGCAGATTGGGATGGCTATGAAACCAGGAATGACTTTTCTGTAGCATGCAATGCTGTTTGACAGCATTTTAACCACAGTAGAACTTCTTTCAAAATTTGAGTCTATCACCTCAAATCCTGGTGGCTACTTTACAAATAAGTTTGTGGAATATTCAAAATCCTTTATTCACCTTTCAACAACATTCACAGAATCTTCCCCAGGGTTGGATTTCATCTCAAGAAATCATTTTCTTTTCTATCCGTAAGAAACATAAGAAACAACTGTTCATCCATTCAAGTTTTATCATCATGTTGTACCAATTCAGTCACATCTTTAGATTTCATGTTTAATTCTAGTTATCTTCTGGAACATCTGAGGTTGCTTCCTCCAATGAATTCTTGAACCCCTCAAAGTCATTCATTAGGTTTGGAATCAACTCCTTGTCCCAGATCCATCAGAAGCATCACTATTTATGTCAGCTATAGCTTTGCAAAATGTATTTCTTAAATAATAAGACTTGAAAGTTGAAATAACTTCTTCATCCATTGACTGCAGAATGGATGTTGCATTAGTAGGCATGAAAGCAACATTAACCTCCTTGTACATCTCCCTCAGAGCTCTTGGGTGACTAGGTACATTGTCAATAAGGAGTAAAATTTTCAAAGGAATATTTTTTTCTTTTTGCCTGAGAGGTAGGTCTCTGCAGGGGGTTTAAAATACTCAGTAAACCATGTTGTAAAGAGATGTGCTGTCATCCAGGATTTTATTTTTTTCCATTTATATAGCATATCAGAGTAGAATTAGCATCAATGTTTTCCCTAGGATTTTTAAAGTGGTCAGTGAGTATTGTTTTCAACATAAAATCATAGCTATGTTAGTTCCTATCAAAAGAATCAGTCTGTCCTTTGAAGCTTTTAAGACAAGCATTGACTTCTCTCTAGCTATGAAAGTCCTAGATGGCATCTCCTTCTGATACAAGGCAATTTTGTCTACATTAAAAAAGTCCTTTTAGTGTGGCCACCTGCATCAGTGATGTTAACTAGATCCTTTGGATAACTTGCTGTAGCTTCTCCAGCAGCACTTGCTGCTTCATGTTGCACGTTTATGTTATGAAGATGTGGCCCCTCTCCTTACGCCTCATGAACGAACCTCTGCTACCTTCCAGCTTTTTTTCTACAGCTTCCTCACCTCTCTTAGCCTTCGTTAAATTGAAGAGAGTTAGCGTCTTGCTTGGAATTAGGTTTTGGCTAAACAGAGTGTTGTGTCCGGTTTGATCTTCCATTGAGACCACTCAAACTTTCTCTACATCAGCATAAGGCTGTTTCAGTTTCTTATCATTCATGCATTCACTGATGCCACACTTTTAATTTCCTTCAAGAACTTTTCTTTTGCTTTCTCTATCTGGCTAACTGTTAGGAATAAGAAACCTAGTTTTCAGTCTCTCTCTGCTTCTGTCCTATCTTGGCTTTCAACATGCCTTCTCAATAAGTTTACTCATTTCTATCTTTTGATTTAAAGTGAGGGACATGTGACTCTTCATACTAGTTGAATAGTTAGAGGCCATTATAGGGCTATTAATTGTCCTAATTTCAATATTCTTCTATTTCAGGAACTAGGGAGGCCTGAGTAGAAATAGAGAGATGAGGGAGAGAGCTGTCCATGGGGGAGCGGAAAATAGATATGTATTGATTGATTTCACTGTCTTATATAGGTACAATTTATGGTGCCTCCAAACCATTACAATAGTAACATCCTAACAAGAATACAGCAAAAAACTAACATAACTCTCACTCTAGCTTTGTTTAAGAGGTCTTTACCCATTCCTGCATGTAGACTAGGAAAATTTTAGAGCACTGAGATAATACGCAAAAACAGCAATCATGTAGGTTTTAAAACTAACTCTGGGATTAAAGAGAAAGTATGAAAACAACCAACTATGTTTCATTGAATATATATATGAGCATTGTGATCTGACCAAGTTTAAAGACATTCCCAGTCTACTCAAACCCTCACTGGTGTCCAGATGTCTGTGGTTGTTAGTCACCTCTTGATAACAACCTCTTTCTCTTTGCCCAGCCTTAACATAAAAAGGCCCCGAAATATGTTCTTACTTAAGACAGTACTTTAGGACAATAGTCCACCATCTTCTTAGATCACTGGCTCTCCAGATAAACCTGCTTTCCTCCCATCATTGCTCCTCTCCTGTGTTTGGCTTTTGACAGGTGAGCAGTTGAACTTGGGTTTGATTACAACATCCAGGGTCACTGATCACAGATCACCATAACAAATATAATAATAATAAAAATTTTGAAATATTGCAAGGATTATAAAAATGTGACACCAAAACAGAAAATGAGCACATATGTTGGAAAGTATTTGAAGAACATCTAAATATATTAATAGAATCAAAAAATCTATAATCCAAAAAAGCATAATTAGAAAATAATCAACATTTTAATAAAGATTGAGAAAAAAGATGTGAAGAAAATATCATACAGACCCAATTACAATTTGAAATTATAGAAAATATTTCATCAATGCAGACTAAATTAAAACACAAGAGCTAAAAAACCAACGTAAGCCATAAAAACATAAGAGAGAAGGAAAATGTAAAGAAATGAATAGAAAGCATAAAACTATTTCAAAAATCATAATTAATTTGTAAAGTTTGAAAATAAATTATAGGTTAAGACTTACTAGAAAAGCACGTATCAGAGAATAAGGGATGAGTAACAGAGGGAAACATGGTTTCCTTAGTAAACACTTCTTGTCTATGCTACATTCCTTCTTGCTGGTCTTCAAATATTTTTGTGTGTCCTTTTTCCCACACAAAGAACAAACTTAATCTATGCTGGGAAAAATAGTCCAAAAGTTTCATGCTGTCAGTTCATCTAGCTTAATGTCCAGGATTTGATTCTTACACAGCATATTCTGTTAATCGTGCTTTGGTGATACTGCTCTTTCTATAAAATGAAGGTTTGTGCAGCCCTGTGTCCAACAAATCTATTTTTCCAATTCATGTCAAAAATGTTAGAGCAAGTTACACCATCAGGTGTAATATTGAAGTCAAATGTTTTCTAATTCCATGTTTAAATCCATCACCAGCATTAATCACAAAAACTTACCTTTGCCACAAGTTGTCATTAGTACAGTTCCTGGAATTAATCAGCTTCAGTAATGGTCTAGAAAATCACCTTTTAAAAAATGTCTACAATAACTGCCAGTGTTTTTCATCTGGTTTCTTATAGTGCCCAGTAGTTCACCATAGTCTTTGGGAAGACTATTAAAAGTGGCATTCTCCACCTCCAATCATCTAAAAGAAGGCGCTTATTTTCCTTGTTTCATTATTTGGAAATAATTATAAAACTAAAATCTTTATTTCTGGAAATTTCTCAATGGTTGTGTGTCTCCCAACTATATCATGACTTTATCTCTCTGATCCTCACCTTCATGACTAAGATAACCTTGTCTCTGCCTGACAAAGGATGGAAAGAATATATCCATGCTGCACTAAATGACCTTTACACTCTTAAGCAATGAGAATATCAGTAACATGGATAATAACATATTTGCAATGTGACTCATACCAAACCTTCAAATTTTAGTTCTTCTAATGCTGTAAGTGGATGGTATGGGTGTATGTATGTGTGTGTGTGAAATCCTGTGAATCAGACATGTATTGAGCTAAAATCAATTTAGTGAATACCAGTTCACTAAAAACCAATTGAATAAAATTTTGATTCACCAGAATTTTGTATATGTTACATGCTTATAAAGTTTACAGATTATAACTTCAACAGGTTTCAAATTGTTTTGAATATCCTTTTGAGGTTTCAATTTCCCAATAACTCTTTCATCTTAGCAACTGTGTTATATTTGTTCAGTAGTCAAAATTGTCCCTGTTTTATTGACTAAAATGATAATATAAAAGTATGTTGATTTCTGCTTCCAAATACTGAGCATATTTCAGATGCTTAAATGACATACTAAGTAGTGTTTATATCAGGTAAGCTAAGAAGATGGTAAATAAGGAAAAACAGAAAAACATTAAATATTGTGAAAATCTATTGGAGAAAGAAACTTGCTTCATGTATTCTCCTTGAATTTCAAAAAATATCTATATAACTCTCATTT
>NW_016807965.1:223948-231479 GCF_001698545.2 Rhinopithecus bieti
GCTGGGAGTTGGAGACTGGAGCTGTTCCTATTCGGCCATCTTGCTCCGCCCCCCCAGGGTCCTTATTTTTATTACCTGCTAATGCATTTATAAAAAGTTTCCTCTGAATACAGTGTTTTAAAGTTTGGAATATTTTAATATACTTAAATTTATAGAGTCTAATATAAACACTCATGTGTCTAACTTATGGCTTCCTCAAATTTAATATTTTGCTTCATTTTCTTTCATTTTAAAATTACACATTACAGATATATTTGATGTTGCAGCTCCCTTAACCCCCCATCAATCCCATTCTCCTTCCTCTTCCTGCATATGACAGCCACGATCCTGAATTTGGTGTCTCTCATTATCAAACATGTTTTAATTTGCTTACTTAAAATGTTTATAGACAATATATAGGGCTCCAGATAAACATGTTAGGTTGAACATATGCACTTATTTTCAACTTCTTCTGAAACCTGATTTAAAATGCTATATGGGCATAATCACACAGAGAAACAAAACAATTCAAGCTTTGTGCTCACTTGAAGGTGGGAGTATGTGGCGGGGAGGTTAATATTCTATCAAGATAGGAAAAAGGAGGCTAAAATGTCCCTTTAATCAAGAATACAAAAACTTTCCCAAATTTCCAGCTGACTTTTGCCTTTGTGTTATTGGCAAAAACTGAGCCACATGACCACCACGAGCTGCAACAGTACTAGGATAGTAAGTATTCTGCCTTTCCACCTTCAAAGCAGAGTGAGCGAGGGAGACAGGGATTGTGCCTATGTGTTGATGAGCCAAACAGTTGGGTTTGCTATAAGGCCCAAACATCCTGTTTGGCTGGGAGGAGAGATTGGAAATATCAATTGGGTTTTAGCAGAGCTACCTTAGGTAAGTTACATAAAGTGCAATGTGCTTGGTTTGCTTTTTAATATCATCTTTAGCTCAGATTTCCCCAAAGTGTTCTGCTTAGAATAAGGGTTCAGTGGGATGTTTTTATTTGACCACAGCATAATATGGTCAAATAAGCTTGAAAAATTAGAGTTGACTTACTACACTGTTAAAATATAATTATACAATATTAAGCTATATGTAAATTCTCTCTGTCTCAAAATTCCAGCTTCCAATGTATTCCTTGGCAGACAGTTATGGCTCCTTATTGATTGTTTTCTGTTTTTTACAGTTAGTGAATGTTAAATTTTATATGAAATTATAGTATTCAGGCCTCTTAACCCCAATTTCTGTCCTTTTATTACAATTCCTTCAAGTAGTATACATATAAAATATGATTTTATTATTTGAGATTAAAATTATAGGACAGTTTCATCTTCTTTTCTTTCAGCTATTTTTTATTTATTTTGACATTTAAATTTTATTTTAATTTATCAAAGTAATACATGCAGTTAGTTTATGAAATCAAATAGTCCTAAAATGTTTACAACAAAACCAATAGCTTTGTGGCTCTCATTATCAAACATTACCCCCCACCTCCAGGAGCACTATTCCCATGTTTATTCATCTCTCTATTGATCAATGATAGGTGTAGGGGCCAACTGAAAACTTCCATTCACCCTTTAAAGGTTTGGTGAAATATCAGCTTGCAAAAGGCAGATTAATCAGAGAAAAGGCATACAAATTTATTTAATGTATATACATGAGAGCCTTCAGAATGAAGACCCAAAAATAAAGGAGGAAATTGTCCATTTTATACTTAGGTTCAACAAAGTATGGACAGTGTTTAGAAATATGATTGTACAAAAAAGGTGTGATCTAATGCAAATAAGCTAAGTGGAGAAACCCAGCAAAGCCTGTTCATCTAGGTTCTTCTCTGCCTCTCTGAGCATGTGTTCCTCTTCTGGGTACAGGGCAGGACCCTCTCTGGAATAGGGATCTTATGACCTACAGTCAAACAAGGCAGGTTAGATAATTTCTTTATGGCCAGTTTTTACACAGAAAGGCAGAGGGAAAGTTCAAGTAATATTTTTAAATTTTGTGGCTGGCTTTGGTGAGGAGGGGTTCTGGTTTCTATGACCACCTTAGGGAAGAGGGATTCTAGTTTCCATAGCTAGCATCAGGGGAGAGTGGGGCTGAGAGACAGGAGGGCAGGAGGTTAGAGAAAAACTCTTGCTTCTGAGGCTGCTTTTGAAGCCTTCATTTTGGCATATTGTTTTCTGAGCCCCACCATTGCCATGTATCATTATCTTTTCCCCTTCTTTTCTTAAAAGCTTATCTTTATCTTATATTTCAGAAAATTTAAACATTTATAACAGTAACAGAAATCATAAAATTAACCCTTATGCACTTGTCACCAAAATTTCACAGTTACTAACACTTGGCCAATTTTGTTGCATTGATATCCTCACTCATTTTCTCCTCTTCAGGCTTATTTATTTTTCCACTTTAAAAAATGTAATTAAAGTAGAATATATATAACGAAATGTGCACATGTCAAAGTGTACTGCTCACTTAACTTTCATAGAGAGAACACAACTGTGAAATCAGTCCCTAGATCAAGAACTGGAACATTAGGGGCTGCTGAGTCCTCACTCATGACCCATTCCAGTCACTCTCCCTCCAAAAGGAACCACTTTCCTGACTTCTAATAGCATAGATTAATTCCCTCTGGTTGTATATATTATATAAATGGAATTAAACAATTAGTACTTTTTTGGTCCAAATTCTTTCATTCTGTATTCTTTTCTTTTCTCTTCTTTTCTTTTTTTTTTTTTTTTTTTTTTTTTTTTTTTTTTTTTTTTGAGATGCTCTTTCATTCTTGTTGCTCAGGCTGGAGTGCAATAGCACGAACTCAGCTCACTGCCTCTGCCTCACGGGTTCAAGCGATTCTCCTGCCGTAGCCTCCTGAGTAGCTGGGATTACAGGCACATGCCACCATGCCCAGCTAATCTTGTATTTTTAGTAGAGACCGGTTTCTCCATGTTGGTCAGGCTGATCTTGAACTCCCGACCTCAGGTGATATGCCAGTCTTGGCCTCCCAAAGTGCTGGGATTACAGGCACCAGCACTGTACCCGACCTCTATTTCTTAATATCTATATTGAATGTAAATTTTCTATAAATATTCAGTCTTTTGGTTGTCTGCTGGAAGTTGTTCTTTCTCATTACTGTTTAGTATTGCATTACGTAAATACACCACTATTTATTTACTCATTCTACTGTTGGGCATTTCAATAAGGTCCACTTTGTAGCTATTTCAAATTGCATGGCTATGAACAAGGTAAAACATGTTTTTGGTGATCATATGTTTACATTTCTAACGGGTATATACCTATAAGGGAAATTGCTGGGTCATAAAGTATGTATACGTTCAGCTACAGTACATACTTCCAAAGCATTTTCTAAAGTTGGTTGTCTAAATATATATTTCCACCAGTGGTATATAGAAGTTCAACATTCTGGTATTTTCTTCCTTCCATTTTAGCTACTGTAATAGGATTGCAGTTTATCTTATGGTTTTAATTTGAAATTTGTAAACTAATGAAGTTGAACACCTTTTCATGTTGTGTATGGGCCATTTGGATACTTATTTTTTTGTTGTTACATTTCTGGTAAAGTCTTTTGTCAAGATTCCATTGTCTTCTAGATATTCGTTAATTACTGTGAATATGAGTTCATTTTGAGATATATGTATTGCAAATATCTACCCCCACAGTGTAGGTTGCCTTTTTATCGCCATAATGATAGCTTTTGATGAACAGAAGTTTAAAATTTTAAAACAGTACCATTATTCATTTTTTTTTAAATTGGCGAGTGTTTTGCATATGCTCTTTAAGAAATCTTTGCCTACTTTAGTGTCATCCATGTAATCCACTATGTTTTATTCTAAACTCTTTATTGTTTTACCTTTCACATTTAGAACTTCAATCTATCCAGAACTGAGTTTTGTTTATGGTGTGTGCCAGGTAGGTGTGAAGATTCACTTTTTTCATATATATATCAAAGGGATCCAGCATTGTTTATTGAAAAATTTTATCTCTCTACTCTATTATTAAGAATCACCTTTGTCATAAGCCAGCTGACTATATGTATATGTGTTTCTTTCTGAAATTGTCTCTTTTCTGTTGGTTCGTTCTTATTCAAATACCACAGTCTTAGTCACTGTGGCTTTATATAGGTATCTGGAATTGTAAGCCCTCCAGCTTTCTCCTTTTTAAAGATTGCCTTAGCTTTTTTGGTTCAAAGCATTTTCATATTAACTTTATAATTAGCTTTCAGTTGTCTAAAAATAATAATAATAACCTATTGAAATTTTGATTAGGATTGAATTGAGTATATAATTTGGAAAGAATAGACAAGATTGAGTCTTCTGCTCTATGAACATCCATATCACTGCTTAAGTCATTTTTTAACATACTAAAATGTGACATTGTTCTTACCCTTTATGGCAGGAGCTTTTTGAGCCCTGTTTTAGAAGTCTTTCCCTACCTTTAAATCATGAAGATATATGTTTCTTAAAGCTTAACTGTTTTGCCTCTCATATTTTGTTTTAGAGAAAACCTGAAATTGACTTTTGTGAACAGTGTGAGATTTGGGGCTATGGGTTTTTTCATTAATTTTGTTGGACACTCAAATGTGGGATATGCTTTTATAGTGTTTCTTTTATCATGTATTTCCCCTTGTTTCCTTTGCTACTAGAACTCCTATTAATTGAATGTTGGATCTCCTAAATGAATCCACTAATTTGATTATTCCTTTTAATATTCTCTATCTTGGTGTTTTTTTGGATTATCTTTATGTATTTTTTTTTCTAACTTTGTATATATTTTTTAACTTTTATTTTAGGTTCAGGGGCACATGTGAAGATTTATTATACAGGTAAATTGTGTGTAACCAGGGTTTGGTATGCAGAATATTTTGTCACCCAGGTAATAAGCATAATACCCTACAGGTAGTTTTCTGTTCCTCTCCCTTCTCCCAAACTCCACACTCAAGAAGGCCCCAGGGTCTGTTGTTCCCTTCTTTGTGTCCATGTGTACTTACTGTTTATCTCCTGCTTATAAATGAGAACATGTGGTATTTGGTTTTCTGTTCCTGAGTTATCTCTCGTAGGATAATGACCTGCAGCTCCATCCGGGTTTCTGCAAAAGACATGATCTTGTTCTTTTTAATGGTTGTGTAATATTCCATGGTGTATATGTACCACATTTTCTTTATCCAGTCTACCATTGATGGGCATTTAGGTTCATTCCATGATTTTGATATTGTGAATAGTGTTGCAATGACCATACATGTGCATGTGTTTTACAGTAGAATGATTTACATTCCTTTGAGTATATACCCAATAATAGGATTGCTGGGTTAAATGGTACTTCTGTTTTTACTTCTTTGAGAAACCACCACACCACTTTCCACAATGGCTTCATTAATTTACATTTCTACCAGCAGGGTATAAGTGTTCCTTTTTTCTGCAAACTCACCTGCATATGTTATTTTTTGACATTTTAATAATAGCAATTCTGACCAGTGTGACATGGTAATCTCTTTGTGGTTTCAATTTACATTTCTCTTATGATTAGTGATGCACATTTTTTCATATGCTTGTTGGCAACATGTATGCCTTCTTTTGGAAAGTGTCTGTTCATATCACTTGCCCACTTTTTAATGTAGTTGTTTGTTGTTTGCTTGTTAATTTGTTTAAGTTCCTTGTAGATTCTGGGTATTAGCTCTTTGTCAAATACATAGTTTGCAAATATTTTCTCCCATTCTGCAGGTTGTCTGTTTACTCGGTCGACAGTTTCTTTTGCTGTATAGAAATTCTTTAGTTTAATTAGGACCCATTTGTCAATCTTCATTTTTGTTGCAATTGCTTTTGGCATCTTCATCATAAAATGTTTTCCAGGGCCTATGTCCAGAATGGTATATTTGCTAGGTTATCTTCCACGGTTTCTATAGTTGTAGGTTTTACATTTAAGTCTTTAGTCCATCTTGAGTTGATTTTTGTGTATGGTGGAAGGAAAGGGTCCAGCTTCAATCTTCTGTATATGATAAGCCAATTATCCCATGACCATTTACTGAGTAGGGAGTCCTTTCCCCATTGCTTGTTTTTGTTGACTTTGTCAAAGATCAAATGGTTATAGGTGGCACTATTTCTGGGCTGTCTATTCTGTTCCATTCAGCTTTGTTCTTTTTCTTAGCATTACCTTGGCTATTAGAGCTCCTTTTTGTTTCCATCTGAATTTTAAATAGATTTTTCTAATTCTGTGAAGAATGTAATTGGTAGTTTAATAGGAATAGCAGTGAATCTGCAAATTGCTTCAGACAGTATGGCCATTTTAATAATATTGCTTATTCGTATCCATGAGCGTGGATTGTTTTTTCATTTGTTTCTGTCATCTCTGATTTCTTTAAGCAGTGTGTTGTACTTCTCACAGAAATCTTTCGCCTCCCTCATTAGCTATATTTCTAGGTATTTTTTTTCTCTTTTTTTGGTGGCTATTGTGAATGAGATTACATTCTTGATTTGGCTCTCAGCTTGGACATTGTTGGTATATAAAAAGGTTACTAATTTTTGTATACTGATTTTGTATCCTTGAAGCTTTGCTGACGTTGTTTATCAGATCTAGGAGCTTTTGGGCAAAAACTATGGGGTTTTCTAGGTATAGAATGGTGTTATCTATAAATAGATAACTTGGCTTCCTCTCTTCCTATTTGTCCTTTTCTTTCTTTCTCTTGCCTGATTGCTCTGGCTAGGACTTCCAGTAGTATGTTGAAAAGGAGTAGTGAAAAAACCTATAAGAACTAATGATAATCTACCACCCTTTGCTGACTCTCTTTTTGGATTCAGCCCACCTGCACCCACGTGACTAAAAAGCTTTATTGATCACACAAAGCCTGTTTGGTGGTTTCTTCACACGGACAGACGTGAAATTTGGTGCCGTGACTCGGCTCAGGTGTCCTCCTGCTCTTTGCTCCATGAGAAAGATCCACCTACGACCTTGGGTCCACAGAACAACCAGCCCAGGGAACATCTCACCAATTTTAAATCCGCTGAAATAGTTGAAAATATTTTATTCTGAAGATGGCCGAATAGGAACAGCTCCAGTCTCCAACTCCCAGCGCAAGCAACACAGAAGACCGGTGATTTCTGCATTTTCAACTGAGGTACTGGGGACATCTCACTAGGGAGTGCCAGACAATCAGTGCTAGTCAGGTGCTGCAGCCCGACCAGCAAGAGCTGAAGCAGGGCGAGGCATTGCCTCACCTGGGAAGCGCAAGGGGAAGGGAATCCCTTTTCCTAGCCAGGGGAACTGAGACACACAACACCTGGAAAATCGGGTAACTCCCACCCCAATACTGTGCTTTAAGCAAACGGGCACACCAGGAGAATATATCCCACACCTGGCCGGGAGGGTCCCATGCCCAAGGAGCCTCCCTCATTGCTAACACAGCAGTCTGCCATCTAACTGCAAGGCAGCAGAGAGGCTGGGGGAGGGGTGCCCGCCATTCCTGAGGCTTAGGTAGGTAAACAAAGCCGCTGGAAAGCTCAAACTGGGTGGAGCTCACAGCAGCTCAAGGAAGCCTGCCTGTCTGTAG
>NW_016807965.1:236508-239913 GCF_001698545.2 Rhinopithecus bieti
GTATGTTTATTGCGGCACTATTCACAATAGCAAAGACTTGGAATCAACCCAAATGTCCATCAGTGACAGACTGGATTAAGAAAATGTGGCACATATACACCATGGAATACTATGCAGCCATAAAAAAGGATGAGTTTGCGTCCTTTGTACGGACATGGATGCAGCTGGAAACCATCATTCTTAGCAAACTATCACAAGAACAGAAAACCAAACACCGCATGTTCTCACTCGTAGGTGGAAACTGAACAGTGAGACCACTTGGACTCGGGAAGGGGAACATCACACACTGGGGCCTATCATGGGGAGGGGGAGGGGGGAGGGATTGCATTGGGAGTTATACATGATATAAATGATGAATTGATGGGTGCTGACGGGTTGATGGGTGCAGCACACCAACATGGCACAAGTATACATATGTAACAAACCTGCACGTTATGGACACGTACCCTCGAACTTAAAGTATAATAAAAAATAAATAAATAAGAACAAAAAAAGAAAGAAAAGGAGTAGTGAGAGTGAACATCCTTGCCTTACTCTGGTTTTCAAGGGGAATGCTTCCAGCTTTTGCCTATTCAGTATGAAGTTTGCTGTTGGTATGTCATAGATGGCTCTTATTATTTTGAAGTGTGTTCCTTCAATGACCAGTTTGCTGAAGGTTTTAACATGAAGGAATGTTGAATTTTATCAAAACCATTTCTGCATCTATTGAGATGATCGTATGGTTTTGTTTTAGTTCTGTTTATGTCGTGAATCACATTTATTGATTGATGTATGTTTGATCAGCCTTGCATCCCAGGGATAAAGCCTACTTGATATGGTGGATTAGTTTTTTGATGTGCTGCTGGATTCAGTTTTCTTGTATTCTGTTGAAGATTTTTGCATCTATGTTCATCAAGGACATTGGCTTGAGTTTTCTTTGTGTTTTTGTTTACTTTATGGGATGTATATCAACTTTGTCTTCCAATCCTTCTACTAAATTTTAAAAATTCACTACCATATCTTTAACTCCAAAAGTTCTTTTTTTGGTTCCCAAATGTTTCTTTCTTTATAGCCTCCTATTCTTGTTTCATTTATGTCCTATATTTTCTTAAGCCTATGAAGCTATTTACAAAAGTCATTTAAAAAAATAATTTATTTTAATTGACAAATACAAATTATATATATTTGTCATATACAATATGTTGTTTTGAAATATGTATGCATTATGGAATAGCTAAATTGAGCTAATTAACATTTGTTTTATTTAGTTTTTTTAGAAATATTTTGCAGATTTTTTGGTCAATTTTGTATACTTCTTGATTAGACTTATTCCTAGATTTGACATTTTGCATACTGTTGTAAATTATATATTTTAAAAAGATTTATTTTCTCTCTTTATGTTGCTGGCATACAGAATTACAATTGAAATTTGTATATTGACCTTGAATTCAGCAATCTTGCTAAATTTACTAATCATTTAGATTTTTCTAGATGTTTTAGGTACACAATTATAGTATCTGCAAATAATAACAGATTTTTTCTTTCTTTCCAATTTCTTTACATTTTCCCTACTCCCCCCAGTTTTACTGTCTAGGACTCCAGTATAGTGTTGAACAGAAATTGTGATAATAGGTATCCTTGTCTTTTTTCCAACTTCATAGAAAAAATTTTCAATATTTCATAAATGAGTACTAGTTATAAATTTTGTAGATTTTTAAAGTCACATTAAAGAAGTTACTTCTATTTTCAGTTTACTAAGATTTACTTTTAAACCATGTATCACAAATATATCTATTCAGATCATGAGTCAGCAAACTACAGCACATGAGCTGGTTGCCTCTTTTTGTAACTAAAGTTTTATTGGAACACAGCTATGTCTATTCATTTGTGTATTGTCTATGACTGCTTTTGCAATACAAGGGCAGAATTGAGTAGGTATAACAGAGATCCATGTGTCCTTCAAGCCTAAAATATTAACATCCAGTTCTTTAAGAAAAAGCTTGATAAGTGCTAATATAGATGATCATGTAATTTTTCTCCTTTCTCTATTAATGGTAAATCTATTAATTAATTTGAATGATAAACCAATCTTGCATATCTTAAATGAAATCTGGTCATTTTATTTCTTTTATATTTTCTGGATCAGATTTACTACTTTTACATATTTATTTTCCCTCTTTATCTCAGATGTAAATTTTATAAAGTGAAATGCAGCTTTCCTAAGCATACATTTTGGTGAATTTTGACAAATATATACACACGTGTAATCCACACACTTAACAAGATATAAAATATTTCCATTATCCTAAAGTATTCCCTCATGCAACTCCCCAGTTTTTACTTTCCTCGCAGTTCTGCTAGATGCAGGCTATACTCTGAATTATTTTATTTTATTTTTTCACTATTTTATTTTTTATTTTTATTTTTTAAATTACTATTATTATACTTTAAGTTCTAGGGTACGTGTGCACAATGTGCAAGTTTGTTACGTATGTACACATGTGCCGTGTTGGTGTGCTGCACCCGTTAACTCATCATTTACATTAGGTATATCTCCTAATGCTATCCCTACCCTCTCCCCCAACCGCACGACAGGCCCTGGTGTGTGATGTTCCCCAACCTGTGTCCAAGTGATTTCATTGTTCGATTCCCGCCTATGAGTGAGAACATGTGGTGTCTGGTTTTCTGTCCTTGCAATAGTTTGCTCAGAATGATGGTTTCCAGCTTCATCCACGTCCCTACAAAGGACATGGACTCATCTTTTTTTTATGGCTGCATAGTATTCCATGGTATATATGTGCCACATTTTCTTAATCCAGTCTGTCACTGATGGACATTTGGGTTGGTTCCAAATCTGCTATTGTGAATAGTGCCACAATAAACATGCGTGTGCATGTGTCTTATAGCAGCATGATTTATAATCCTTTGGATATATACCCAGAAATGAGATGGCTGGGTCAAATGGTATTTCTAGTGCTAGATCCTTGAAGAATCACCACAGTGTCTTCCACAATGGTTGAACTAGTTTACACTCCCATCAACAGTGTAAAAGTGTTCCTTTTTCTTCACATCCTCTCCAGCACCTGTTGTTTCCTGACTTTTTAATGATCGCCATTCTAACTGGTGTGAGATGTTATCTCGCTGTGTTTTGATTTGCTTTTCTCTGATAGCCAGTGATGATGAGCATTTTTTCATGTGTCTGTTGGCTGCATAAATGTCTTCTTTTCTGAAGTGTCTGTTCATATCCTTTGCCCACTTTTTGATGGGGTTGTTTGATTTTTTCTTGTAAATTTAAGTTCTTTGTAGATTCTGGATATTAGCCCTTTGTCAGATGAGTAGATTGCAAAAATTTTCTCCCATTCTGTAGGTTGCCTGTTCACTCTGATGGCAGTTTCTTTTGGTGTGCAGAAGCTCTTTAGTTTAATT
>NW_016807965.1:242105-282789 GCF_001698545.2 Rhinopithecus bieti
AGAGACAGTTTGTTATAATTTCTGTTCTTTTACATTTGCTGAGGAGTGCTTTACTTCCAACTGTGGTCAATTTTGGAATATGTATGATGTGGTGCTGAGAAGAATGTATATTCTGTTGATTTGGGGTGGAGAGTTCTGTAGATGTCTGTTAGGTCCACTTGGTTCAGAGCTGAGTTCAATTCTTGGATATCCTTGTTAACTTTCTGTCTCATTGATCTGTCTAATGTTGACAGTGGGGTGTTAAAGTCTCCCATTATTATTGTATGGGAGTCTAAGTCTCTTTGTAGATCTCTAAGGAGTTGCTTATGAATCTGGGTACTCCTGTATTGGGTGCATGTATATTTAGGAAAGTTAGCTCTTCTTGTTGAATTGATCCCTTTCCCATTATGTAATGGCCTTCTTTGTCTCTTTTGATCTTTGTTGGTTTAAAGTCTGTTTTATCAGAAACTGGGATTGCAACCCTTGCTTTTTCTTTTGTTTTCCATTTGCTTGGTAGATCTTCCTCCGCCCCTTTATTTTGAGCCTATGTGTGTCTCTGCATGTGAGATGGGTCTCCTGAATACAGCACACGGATGGATCTTGACTCTTTATTCAATTTGCCAGTCTGTGTCTTTTAATTTGAGCATAGTTGATGCAGTTTCTTCCTAGCATCGATGATCTTTACAATTTGCCATGTTTTTGCAGTGGCTGGTACTGCTTGTTCCTTTCTATGTTTCGTGTTTCCTTCAGGAGCTCTTGTAAGGCAGTCCTGGTGGTAACAATATCTCTCAGCATTTGTTTGTCTGTAAAGGATTTTATTTCTCCTTCACTTATGAAGCTTGGTTTGGCGGGATATGAAATTCTGGGTTGAAAATTCTTTTCTTTAAGCATGTTGAATATTGGCCCCACTCTCTTCTGGCTTGTAGAGTTTCTGCCGAAAGATCTGCTGTTAGTCTGATGGATTTCCCTTTGTGCGTAACCCGACCTTTCTTCTGGCTGTCCTTAACATTTTTTCGTTCATTTCAACTTTGGTGAATCTGATAATTATGTGTCTTGGAATTTCTCTTCTCGAAGAGTATCTTTGTGGCATTCTCTGTATTTCCTAAATTTGAATGCTGGCCTGCCTTGCCAGGTTGGGGAAGTTCTCCTGGATAATATCCTGAAGAGTGTTTTTCAACTTGGTTCCATTCTCCCTGTCACTTTCAGGTACACCAATCAGACATAAATNCCTTAACATTTTTTCGTTCATTTCAACTTTGGTGAATCTGATAATTATGTGTCTTGGAATTTCTCTTCTCGAAGAGTATCTTTGTGGCATTCTCTGTATTTCCTAAATTTGAATGCTGGCCTGCCTTGCCAGGTTGGGGAAGTTCTCCTGGATAATATCCTGAAGAGTGTTTTCAACTTGGTTCCATTCTCCCTGTCACTTTCAGGTACACCAATCAGACATAAATTTGGTCTTTTCACATAGTCCCATATTTCTTGGAGGCTTTGTTCATTTCTTTTTACTCTTTTTTCTCTAAACTTCTCTTCTCACTTCATTTCATTCGTTTGGTCTTCAGTCACTGATACCCTTTGTTCCACTTGATCAAATCGGCTACTGATGCTTGTGCGTGTGTCACGTGGTTCTTGTGCCATGGTTTTCAGCTTCATCAGGTCATTTAAGGACGTTCCTACACTGTTTATTCTAGTTAGCCATTCGTCTAATCTTTCAAGGTTTTTATCTTCTTTGCGATGAGTTTGAACATCCTCCTTTAGCTCAGAGAAGTTTGTTATTATCGTTCGTCTGAAGCCTTCTTCTCTCAGCTCGTCAAAGTCATTCTCTGTCCAGCTTTGTTCCATTGCTGGCAAGAAGCTGCATTCCCTTGGAGAAGAGGCACTCTGATTTTTAGGATTTTCAGCCTTTCTGCTCTGGTTTCTCCCCATCTTTGTGGTTTTATCTACCTTTGGTCTTTGATTATGGTGACATACAGATGGGATTTTGGTGTGGATGTCCTTTCTGTTAGTTTTTCTTTTAACAGTCAGGACCTTCAGCTGCAGGTCTTTTGGAGTTTGCTGGAGGTCCACTCCAGACCCTGTTTGTCTGGGTATCACCAGCAGAGGCTGCAGAACAGCAAATATTGCAGAACGGCAAATGTTGCTGCCTGAATCTTCCTCTGGAAGCTTCGTCTCCGAGGGGCACCTGGCTGTATGAGGTGTTAGTCAGCCCCTACTGGGAGGTGTCTCCCAGTTAGGCTACTCTGAGGTCAGGGACCCACTTGAGGAGGCAGTCTGTCTATTCTCAGATCTCAAACTCCGTGCTGGGAGAAGCACTACTCTCTTTGAAGCTGTCATACAGGGACATTTAAGTCTGCAGAAGTTTCTGCTGCCTTTTGTTCAGCTATGCCCTGCCCCCAGAGGTGGAGTCTACAGAGGCTAGCAGGCCTCTTTAAGCTGTGGTGGGCTCCACCCAGTTCTAGCTTCCTTACTGCTTTGTTTACCTACTCAACCCTCAGCAATGGCAGATGCCCCTCCCCCAGCCTCACTGCCACCTTGCAGTTCGATCTCAGACTTCTGTGCTAGAAGTGAGCAAGGCTCTGTGGGTGTGGTACTCTCCGAGTCAGGTATGGGATATAATCTCCTGGTGTACCGTTTGCTAAAGCTGTTGGAAAAGTGCAGTATTAGGGTGGGAGTATCCCTATTTTCCAGGTACTGTCTGTCATGGCTTCCCTTTGCTAGGAAAGGGAACTCTCCGACCCCTTGCGCTTCCCAGGTGAGGTGATGCCCCGCCCTGCTCCATGGGCTGCACCCACTGTCTGACAAGCCTCAGTGAGATGAACCCGTTACATCAGTTGGAAATGCAGAAATCACCTGTCTTCTGCGTCGCTCACGCTGGGAGCTGCAGACTGGAGCTGTTCCTATTCGGCCATCTTGGAATCTCCCCATACTCTGAATTCTTTTACCATGAATTAGTTTTGTATATCTGAGGGCTTCATTATCAATGGTATCACTCAGTATGTATTCATTTGAGTCTTATTTCATTCATCGTATTTTTTTGTGGTTCATCCATGTTATTGTGTCTAAAAGTAATTCATTCTTTTTATTGTTAAATTGTATTCCACTGAGTAAATATAGCACTATACTTAAAAATTGTATTTTTGGTTGACAAATAATAATTGTATATATTTATGTGGTACAATGTGATGTTTTGATATGTTTACAATATGGAGTTAACAAATTTTTTCCTTTCATACTTTTTTTTTTTTTGGTGAAAACATTTAAAATAGGCTCTTCTAGTAATTTTGAATAAATAATTATTTATTATAGACACCATTCTGTGCAATAGATAACTAAAGTTTATTCCTTCTGTCTAACTGAAATTTTGTAGTCTTTGATCAACATCTCCTCTTTTCCCATCTACCCCAGCCTAGCATCTGATAACCATTATTCTATTCTCCACTTCTGTAAGTTCAACTTTTTCAGATTCCACATGTAAGTGATATAATGCAGCATTTGTCTTTCTGTGCTTTGCTTATTTTGTTTAGCATACATAATGTCCTTCATGTTTATTCATGTTGTCTATTGCATATATATACTACATTTTCATTCTCCACTCGTCTGATGATGGACACTTAGGTTGTTTCCATATTTCAGCTTTTGTAAATAATTCTGCAATGAACATGGGAGTGCAGATATTTCATTGACATAATGATTTCAATTCCTTTCGATATATACCCAGAGGTGTGATTACTGGATCGTATGGTAATTGAATGTTTAGTTTTGTGAGGAAACTCCAGACTGTTTTCCATAATAGCTGTATTAATATACGTTTCTGCCAACATTGCACAAGAGTTCTCTTTTCTCCACATCCCCATCCACACTTCTTATCTTTCATGTTTTAATAATAGCTATTCTAGCAAGTGTGAGTTGATATCTCATTAAGGCTTTAATTTATATTTCCTTGATGGTGAGTGGTGATGAGCATTTTTTCATATATCTATTGGCAATTGGTATGTCTTCTTAGAAAAGTGTCTGTTTAGATCCTTTGCCCATTTTTTGATTGGGCTATTTGTCATCTATCTGAGTTCCTTATATATTTGGATATCAATCTCTTATCAGATGTATGGTTTCTAAATATTTTCTCCCAATTCAAAGTTGTCTCTTCATTCTATTAATTGTTTCCTTTGCTGTGTACAAGCTTTTTAGTTGATGCAACCCCATTTGTTTGTTTATTTATTTATTTATTTTTGCTTGTGCTATGAGGGTTATAGCCAAGAAATCTTTCCCAGACCAATGCTATGGACTATTTTCCTATGTTTTCTTCTAGTATTTTATAAATCAGGTCTTCTGTTTAAGTCTGAAATCCATTTTGAGTTGATTTTTGTATGTGATGTGAGATAAGGATCAAATTTCTTTTTTTTTAGGTAGATATCCAGTTTTCACAACACCAAATATTAAAGAAATTATCCTTTCTTCATTATGTTTCCTTGGAAATGTTTTCAAATATCAATTGACCATAAATGCATGAATTTATTTCTGGGCTTTCTAGTCTGTCCCATTGGTTAATAATGTGTCTGTTTTTATGCCACTATCATACTATAGCTTTTGATTTTGATTTTTTTATTTTTGATTTTGATTACTATAGCTTTATAATACATTATGAAGTCAGATAGTATGATGCCTCCAGCTTTGTTCTTTTGCTCGAGATTGCTTTGGCTATTTTAGCTCTTTTGGGCTCTATGCAAATTTTAGGATTTTTTTTTCTATTTCCATAAAAAAATGACATTGGAATTTTGATAGGATTTTATTGAATCTGTAGACCTCTTTGATCTTTAAATATGGACATTTTAAATAATATTAATCCTTCTAATCCATGAACAAAAGATACATTTCCATTTATTTGTGTCATCTACAATTTCTTTTATCAATATTTTGTAGCATTTATTGTACATATCTTTCACCTCCTTGGTTAAATTTACTTCAAATTATTTTGTGATATTGTGAATGATATTTCTTTTTTTAGATAGATTCTTTTTTAGATAGAACCTAAAATTAATGGATTTTTTAAAGATAGCTTGTTAGTGTAAAGAAATGCTACTGATTTTTATGTGTTGATTGTTTTACTCTGCAACTTTACTGAATTCATTTATCAGCTCAAGTAGGTTTTTGGTGAATTCTTAGGCTTTTCTCTAGGTAAGATTATATCATTAGCAAACAGGGACAGTTTCATTTCTTCCTTTCCTGTTTGGATGTCTTGTATTTTTTTTCCTTATCTAATTGCAGTGGCTAGAACTCCCACTATTATGTTGAATAGATATGGTGAGAGTGGGCATCCTTGTCTTGTTCCTGACCTTAGAGAAAAAACTTTCAATTTTTCACAGTTGAGTATGATATTAGCTGTGGGCTTTTGATATATGGCCTTTATTGTGTTGAGATACATTCTTTATATGCCTAATTTGTTGAGAGTTTTTTTAACCATGAAAAGATGTTGAATTTTTTCAAGTGCTTTTTCTGCTCCTATTGAAATTGTCACATAATTGTATTAGTCCATTTTCATGTTCTTGGTTAAGACATACCTGAGACTGGCAATTTATAAAGAAGAAAAAAAGGTTTAATGGACTCACATTTCCACGTGGCTTGGGAGGCCTCACAATCATGGCAGAAGGTGAAAGGCATGTCTTACGTGGTGGCAGACGAGAGAATGAGAGCCAAGTGAAAGGGGAAACCACTTATAAAACCATCAGATCTTGTGAGACTTATTCACTACCATGAGAACAGTATGGGAGAAATCACCCTTATGATTCAATTATCTCCCACTGGGTCCCTCCTACAACACATGGGAATTATGGGAGCTACAATTCAAGATGAGATTTGGGTGAGGACACAGCCAAACCATATCAATGATTTTGTCCTTCATTCTATTAATATGGTGTTTTGCATTTATTGATTTCAGGTATTGAAACATTCTTGCATCCCAGGATTAAATCCTATTTGATTATGTGTATGCTTCTTTTAATGTGTTGGCAAATTCTTTGCTAGCATATTTTGAGGATCTTTGGGACAATGTTCATCAAGAATATTGTCCTGTAATTTTCTTGTCCTTGTCTGGCTTTGGTAGCAGAGTAATGCTGGCTTTGTAAAACAAATTCGGAAGTATGCCCTCCACTTTGATTTTTTGGAATAGTTTGAGAAAAATTGATATTAGTTATTCCTCAAATGTTTAGTAAGATTCCACCTTAAAGCCATCTGGTTCTGAGCTTTTCTCTGATGAGAGATTTTTAAACTATTGATTCAAACTCCTTACTCATGATTGGTTGGTTCAGATTTCCTATTCTTGTTTCAGCCTCAGTAAGTTAGATGTTTCTAGGAATTTACACTTCTCCCAGGTTACCAATTTGTTGGTATATAATTATTCATAATAATCTCTTATGATCCTTTGTATTTCTTTGAGTTGTAATTTATCCTCTTTTATTTCTTATTGAAGTCTTTTGTCTATTTTTCTTACTCTGAAGTTTTATCAATTTAATGTCTTCAAAAACCAACTTTTAGTTTCATTGATCTTTTCTATTCTGTATTTTATTTATTTCTGCTCTGATCTTTATTATTTCCTTCCTTCTATTAATTTTGGAAGTCATTTGTTCTTTTTTGTAGTTCCTTGAGGCATAATGTTGTCTATTTGAATTATTTCTTCTTTTTTGATGTAGGCATTTATTGTCACAAATGTTCTTCTTAAAACTGCTTTGACTGCATCTCATAAGTTTTCATATGTTATGCCTTCATTTTTATTTATTGCAAGGTAATTTAAATTTTTTAGATTTAGGTTTTGAACCATTGGTCATTCAAGAACATACCACTAAGTTTAATGCATTTGTGAATTTTTCAAAATTCCTCCTATTTTTGATTTCTAGTTTCATTCCATTATGATCAGAAAAGATCATTGATATTATTTCAGGTTTCTTAACTTTGTTAAGACTTATTTTGTGACCAACAATATGATCCATCCTGGAGAATGTTCCATATGCACTTTGGAGGAATATATATTCTGCTGCCATTGGATGGAATGTTCTATATATGTGGGTTAGGTCCATTTGGTCTAAAGTGTTGTTCAAGTAAATTATTTCCCTATTGATTTTATGTCTGGATGACCTGTATATTGTTGAAAATTGAATATTGAAATTCCCAGAATTATTGAATTACAGTCTGTCTCATCCTTTAGATCTACTAATATTTGCTTTATAAATGTAGGTGCTCCAATGTTGTGTGTGTATATATTTAAATTTACTATATCCTATCGATGAACTGACTCCTTTATCATAATATGGTGACATTCTTTGTTTCTTTTCACTCTTTTGACTTAAAGTCTATTTTGTCTGATGTAATTATAGCCACCCCTGCTTTCTTTTGGTTACCATTTTCCTGGATTTATCCATCCCTTCATTCTCATTCTGTATGTGTACTTAAGGCTAAAGTGAGTCTCTTGTAGGCAGCACATTGTTGGATCTTGTTTCTTTGTCAATTCAACTGCTATGTGTCTTTTGAATGGATAATTAATCCATTTAATTTAAAGTAATTATTGATAAGTAAGGACTTACAACTGGCATTTTGTCAATTTTTTTAATGATTGTTTTGTATTACCTTTGTTCCTTTCTTTCAATCTTACTGTCTTTCTTTGTGATTTATTGTATTACTATAGTGGTATACTTTGATTCTTTTCCTTTTTCTTTTGTGTATCTACTAGAGGTTTTATCTTTGTGGTTACAATGAAGCTTATGTAAAACATCTTGAAGTTATAATATCCTAATTTAAACTGATAGTACCTTAACCTCAATCACATACAAAGATTACAATTTTACTTCTACTTCCCACATATTATGCTATTGATGTCATAATTTATATCTATTTATATTGTATGTCTTCAGCCAATTTTTTACAGCCATAGTTGGTTTTCAATACATTTGTCTCTTAACTCTTATACTAGAATTAAGAGTAATTTACGTACCACCTTTAAAGTATTAGATTATTCTGAATTTGACTACATGTTTACATTTACCAGTGAGTTTTATAGTTTCATGTATGTTCATATTGTTGCTTATCATCCTTTTGTTTCAACTTGAAGAACTAGTTTTAGCATTCCTGTAAACCTAGTCCCTTACAAGATGATTAACTTCTTCAGCTTTTGTTTGTCTTGGAATGTCTTTGTCTCTCCCTCATTTCTGAAAAACAACTTTGAAGATTATAGTATTCTTGGTTGACATTTTTTTCTTTTAATACTTTGAATATATCATCCCTCTTCTTCCTGGCTTGTAAGGTTTCTGTTGAGAGGTCTGCTGATAACTTTATGGGAGATCCTTTATATGTGACAAGTTTCTTCTTTCTTGCTGCTTTCAAGATTCTCTCGTTGAATTTTGATAATTTGGTTATAATATGTCTTAGAGTATTCTTTATTATTTATTTATTTTTTGATGGAGTCTAGCTCTGTCACCCAGGCTGGAATGCAATGGTGCAATCTTGGTTCACAGCAACCTCCGCCTCCTGGGTTCAAGTGATTCTCCTGCCACAGCGTCCTGAGTAGCTGGGATTACAGGCATGCACCACCACACCTGGATAATTTTTCTATTTTTAGTAGAGATGGGATTTCTCCATGTTGGTCAGGCTGGTCTCGAACTCCCGACCTCAAGTGATCTGCCCACCTCAGTCTCCCAAAGTATTGGGATTACAGGTGTGAGCCACCACACCTGGCCATGTAGTCTTTTTTGAATTGATCTTACTTGAGATTCATTGAGATTTTTCCTCTGAAGATTTGGAAAACCTTCAAACAGTATATATATATATATATATATATATATATATATATATATCTGTGTGTGTGTGTATGTATATATATATAAATGTGTATATATGTATATATAAATGTGTATATATGTATAAAATAAAAACAAAACATGTATATGTTTTGCTTTTGTTTTGTTTTGTTTTGAGACAGAGTCTCATTTTGTCACCCAGACTGGAGTGCAGTGGTGTGATAATGGCTCACTGCAGCCTTGACATCCCAGGCATAATTGATCCACTGGCCTCAACCTCCCAAGTAGCTGGGAATACAGGTATGTGCCACCACACTCAGCTAATTTTTGTGTTTTTTGCAGAGACAGGATCTCACTATATTGCCCTGGCTGGTCTTGAACTCCTAGACTGAAGCAGTCTGCCCACATTGACCTCCTAAAGTGCTAGGATTACAGGTGTAAGCCACTGCACCTGGCCAGTCTTTCTTTAAGTAAGGTTTCTACCCTATTGTCATTCTCTATTCTTTGGGTACTCTCATAATTTATATATTTGTGTGCTTAATGGTTGATTTCTTATGTTTTGTTCACTTTCTTTCATTGTTTTTATTTTTGGTCCTCTATTGGCTAATTTCAAATAGCCTGTCTTTGAATTCACAAATTCTTTCTTCTGCGTGATTGACTCTACTATTGAAACTCTTTTATATATTTCATTTCTATCACTGGATTTTTCAACTTCAGGATATCTCTTTTATTCTTTATAAAAAATTCTATTTCTTTATTAAACCTCTAGTTTTCCTAATTTTATTTAGTTGTCTATATTTCCTTGCATCTTTACATCTCATTGAGCTTCTTCTTTCAGAAATGGGTTATCACTCTGTCACAAAGGCCGCAGAGCAGTGGCACAATCATAACTCACTGCAGTCTTGACTTCCTGGTCTCAAGTGAGTCTCTTTAGTAGCTGGGACTACAGGTGCATACCACCACACCCAGCAAATTTTTATATTTTTTGCAGAGATGGGTTCTCACTATGTTTCCCAGCCTGGTCTCAAACTCCTGGCCTCAAGCAATTCTCCAACTTCAGCCTCCCATAGTGCCAGGATTACAGGCATGAGCCACCATGCCCAGCTTCACTGAGTTTCTTTAAATAGATTATTTTTAATTCTTTTTAAGCAATCCATATATCTCCACTTCTTTGGTGTTGGTTATCAGAACTTTATGAGTTTTCTTTGGTGGTGTCATGTTTGCCTGATTCTTTGTTCTCCATGTAGCCTTGCATTAGCATTTGTGCATTTGAAGGAAGAAACCCCTCTTTCAGTTTATATTATGGTTCTGACACATAAAAGTATTTTCCTGTTAGGTCTCTGGGCTGATAGGATTACCTCTGGGATTATAGTTGAGCAGGGTTGGATCTGGGTCATGTGGTTGATGCTGGGTCCTTGATGGAGACCGCAGTTAGCACGCCTATCCTCAAGGGCTCTAGAGGCTGTGGGTTCTATCTAGTTCCTTAGTAGACTGAACTGTCTCCATAATCTTGTTTTACGGGGCTGGCATTGGGATCAGAGTCTGTTTCTGTAGCCTTGTTACCAGGTATGCTATTGAATGTGACCTTCTCCAGGTCTCTGGGTGGGCTCCTGTTGGATTACTGGATGGGTCCCTTGGTTGGCTGGCTGTACTGCTCTAGTCTGTGAGTGAGATGAGCTGGTCCTGAGACAAGGACTCTTTTCAGGTCTGCAACTGAGACCAAGATCTTTAGGCCTCTCTTCAGGGTCATGAATAGTCATGTCTCTTGGTGGCTTCCTTTGTGAGCAGGTCTTCTCTCAGATTGAAGTTGAGAAGCACTGAAGCCAATCTATAGTGTTGTTTCAAAATCCACAATGTGACAGAAGTCATATTGTCAGACTTCAAGGGCACTATTGGATGTCCCTCCATCCAAGTCCCCAGGAAGGCAGAACTGCTCTTAGTTGGCCAAAAAGAGGGTCTAGGACTGACTGCAGGTACATTTGAGGATCCATTCAGGGAGAGAGATTGGCAAGCCTCCCACAGGGGTTCAGATGGTGCATCTTCAAAGGACCCTGGCTGGCTCTCAGACTACATCTGGGAAGAGCTGAAGTGAAGCTTCAGAGATAATTCAGAATATGCTATAGGACTGATATTAGCAAGCCCAACCCAGTGACGCAGGTGGGCAAGTCTCCATGCAGTTCCCAATCTGGCAGGATTGCTTATAGACCACAGCTGAGAGGAGCTGGAGTTGACATTTAGGGCCCTTTCTGGAACTGTTATGGGACAGAGGCTGGCAAGACTGTACAAGAGCATCTCCTAAAGGTTTCATGCACAGGCAAGATAACTCTGGGACTGCAGTAGAGATGGGTTGGAACCCTTCAGAACCTGCTGTGGAAAGGCATCTGGCATGCTTGTCCAGTTGGCACAGATTGGCACATCTCCTAGTTGTTTCCTGTACAGAAGGGATAGCTGCTCAGCTACTGAGAGGGGCTGGAGCTAAGACAGAGTCCCTGCAGGACCTGTTATGAGGTGGAAGTCAGCAAGCCTGTCCCACTGGTTGAGACAGACAAATCTGTCAGCAGATCTCTATGTCTTTGGGATAGCTCCCTGACTGCACTGAGAGGGGCTTGATCTGATACTGTGCCCTGAGATGAAGGCTGGAAAGCTTGTCATAAAGGCTGAGATGGGCAAGTCTTCCAGAATTTCTATGTATGGACCAGATAACTCCCAGGCTGCAACAGAGAAGGGCTGGAGTCAAGACTGGGCCCCTTCAGAATCTACTGTGGGACACAGTCCAGCAAGCTGGTCCCAGTGGCACAGACAGGTGAGTTTCTTTCTGGGTCCTCATGTGAGCAGTAGTAATCTAGGACCACAGCTGAGGGGGACTGGAGCTGAGTTACAGGGTAACTTTTGGATTCACTGACAAGACCAATGTTGGCAGGCTAATAAGCCTGTCTGCCAAAGAATAGGGCATGTGATTCCTCCTGGGTCCTTCAGCAGATGGCTTTGGTAGCAGGCTCAAGGCCAAATGGGATTGTAACAAAGACATTTGGGTAATGAGACCATTTCTGGGTTTGAACCTGGGAGCACAATCAGTGGGTCTTCCACCTGGGTGCAAATCTGCACTCTCAGAACAATTCTCCTAGGTCTTGAGCACCACTGTGGTTTCATGATCACATGAATTACAAAGCTCTCATAGAGACTTTTGTCTGTGGATGGGTGCAGAATTCTTGTTGTGAAGGGCTATGAGCAGATGACCTCCTTTTTTTTCTTCATTTCTTCTAAAAGAAAAAAAATACTGGGATATATGTGCAGAACATGCAAGTTTGTTACATAGATACATGTGTGCCATTGTGGTTTGCTGCACTTATTGACCCATTCTCTTAAGTCCCCTCCCCTCATCTTCCACCCTCCAACAGGCCCTAGTGTGTGTTGTTCCCCTCTCTGTGTCCATGTGTGGCCTTTTATTTTGATATCCTGTTGATGTCACCTCCTAGCACTCTTTCTGTTATCCAGTCTTCTGTTGACAAGTATTTGGTTATCATGAATAAATCTGTTCTAAACATTCTCGTGTGTCTTTTTGTATATACATAGTTTCATTACTTTTCAGTAAATACTAAAACATGTACTTGTTGTTTCATAGTGTGGCTGTGTGCTTAACTTCATGAGAAACTGCCAGAATAATTTCAAAAATGATCATACAATGTTTTACTCCCACCAACAAAATATAATTCAGGTTAGTTCACATACTCACCAACAATGGGAACAGTCAGTTTATTTAATTTTAGCCATTTTATTGTGATGGTTAATTTTATATGCCAATTTGACTAGGCCATGGATTGCCCAGATATTTGGTTAATGTTATTTTTATGTATGTCTGTGAGGGTATTTCTAGATGAGATTAACATTTGAATTGGTGGACTGAGTAAGACATTTCCGTCCCTGAAAAAGACCCCAATGGGTCTTTATATGATTTGAATATCCTGTCCAAATATTATGTTTAATTATAATTCCCAATGTTGGAGGAAGGGCCTGGTGGGAAGTGTTTGGATCATGGGGGCAAATCTGTCATGAATGACTTGAGCCATTCATCCCTTTGATGATAAGTGAGCTCCCACTCTAAGTTCACAAAAGATCTGGTTGTTTAAATGTGTATGACACTCACCCACCCCAACTCTCACTCTCCCTGTCTTGCTTCTACTCCCACCATGTGAGATACCTGTTCCCTTTATGTCTTCTGCCATGATTGTAAGTTTCCTGAGGTCTCCCCAGAAGCCAATGCTGGTTATGTGCTTCCTGTACAGCCTATAGAACCATGAGCCAATTAAACCTCTTCTCTTATAAATTACCCAGTCCTAGGTATTTCTTTATGGCAATGCAAAAATGGCTAATACAGAAAATTGGTACTGGGAGTGGGCCATTGCTATAAAGAAACCTAAAAATTCAGAAGCAGCTTTGGAACTACATAATGGGCAGAGGTTGGAAGAGTTTGAAAGACTCAGAAGAAGAAAGGAGGATAAGGGAAAGCTTGCAACTTCTTAGAGACTGGTTAAATCGTTGTGACCAAAATGCTAATAATAGAAAAGCTAATGAAGGACAGGCTGACAAGGTCTCCAATGGAAATCAGGAACTTACTGAAAATGCAAGCAAAGGTCACACATGTTATGCCTTAGCAAAGAGCTTGGCTGAATTGTGTCCATGCCCTAGGTATATATGGAAGTTTGAACTAGAGAGTAATGACCTAGGGTATCTGGTGAAAGAAATTACTAAGCAGCAAAGTGTTCAAGATGTGGCATGGCTGCTTCTAACAGCCTACACCCAGATGGGGGAGCAAAGAAATCATTTGGAACTTATATTTACAAGTGAAGCAGAGTGTAAAAATGTGGAATATTTGCAGCCTGGTCATGTAGAAGTAAAGAAAAGCCCATTTTCAGGAGAAGAAATTCAAGCAGGCTGCTGAGCAGCCCCTTGCTAAAGTAATTTGAATAAATAAAAAGGAAGCAAGCGCTGATAGCCACAACAATGGAAAAAAGAGCCTCAAAGGCATTTCACAGTTCTAAAAGGCAACCCCTCCCATCACAGGAGCTGAAGCCTAGGAGGACAGAATGGTTTTGTGGGCCAGGTCCAGGCCGCACTGCCCTTAGCAGCCTTAGGACACTGCTCCTTACATCTAGGACCCTGCTCCCTACATCCTGGCCACTCCAGTTCCAGCCATGACTAAAAGGGGCCCAGGTACTGCTTAGCTATCATTTTGGAGAATGTAAGCTGTAAGTCTTGATGGCTTTCATGTGGTGTTGAGCCTTTGGGTGCGCAAAGTGAAAGAATTAAGGAAGCTTGGCCTCTACCTAGATTTCAGAAGATGAACAAGAAAGCCTGGGTATCCAGGCAGAAGCCTGCTGCAGAAGCAGTGCTCCTGCAGAGAACCCCTACCAGAGCAGTGCAGTCGAGAAATGTGAGGTTGGAGCCTCTACACAGAGTCCTCACTGGGGGACTGTAAGTGGACCTATTAGAAGGGGGCCATCATCTTCCAAATTCAAGAATGATAGTTTTACCAGCAGCTTGCACCCTGGTCCTGAAAAAGCCCCAGGCACTAAACTCCAGCCAATGAGAGCAGCTGTGGGAGCTATACCCTGCAAAGCCACAGAAGCAGAGCTGATCAAGGCCTTGGGAGCTCACCCCTTGTTCCAGTGTGCCCTGAATGTGGGACATTGAGTCAAAGGATATTATTTTAAGCTTTAACATTTTTTATGACTGCCCTGCTGGATTTTGAACTTGCATGAGGCCTGTAGCCCCTTTCTTTTGGCTGATTTCTCCCTTTTGGAAGGAAAATATTTACCCAATGCCTATATACCCATTATATCTTGGAAGTAATTAATTTGTTTTTATCTTACAAGCTTATAGGTGGAAAGGACATGCCTTGTCTCAGAGACTTTGGACATTGGATTTTTGAGTTAATGCTGGAATGAGTTAAGACTTTGGAGGACTGTGGGGAAGGCATGATTTACAGCTATGGTCTTTCTTAGTAACCATTTTGCTCTATCCCATAGGTTTCAGTATGTGATGTTTTCATATAAAATTGTTTCAGGAAAAATTTAAACTTTCTTCTTAATTTCTTCATTGACCCACTGGTCATTCAGGAGTATATTGCTTACTTTCCATGTGTTTCCATAATTTCCAAAATTCCTTTGTTTATTGATTTCTAGTTTTCTTCCATTGTGATCAGAGAAGATGCTTGATATTATTTCCATTTTTCTGAACTTATTAAGACTTGTTTTGTGTCCTGACATTGGTCTCTCTTTGATAAATGTGTGTATTATGCAGCTGTTGGATGAAATGTTCTGTAAATATCTATGAGATCCATTTGGTCTCTAGTGCTGATTAACTCAGATGTTTCTTTTCTGTCTGGATGATCTATCCAATACTTAAAATGGAATGTTGAAGTCTCCAACTATTATTGTATTGGAGTCTATTTCTCTCCTTATTTCTAATAATATTTGCTTTTTATATCTGTTGTGCTCCCATGTTGTGTGCATATATAACTGTTATATCCTCTTGTTGAATTGACCCATTTATCATTATGTAATGAAATTATTTTTTCTCTTTTTGTAGTTCTTGTTTTGAAATCTATTTTGCCTAATATAAGTATAGCTACTCCTGCTCTTTTTTGGTTTCCATTGGCATAATATATCTTTTTTCATCCCATTATTTTTAATCTGTGTAAGCCTTTATAGATGAAATGGGTTTCCTGTAGGCAACAGATTGTTAGGTCTTGTTTTTGATTAGAGAGTTTGGTACATTTACATTAATATTATTGATAAATAAGGACTCACTCCTGCCATTTTATTACTTGTTTTATGGTTGTTTTGTGGTCTTCTCCTCCTTCTTTCCTTTCTTTCTGTCTTCCTTTTACTGAAGATAATTTTCTCTGGTGGTATGTTTTTATTTTTTGCTTTTTTGGTGTGTGTATCTGTGTATCTGTTGTATTTTTTATTTGATGTTACCATGAGGATTGCAAGTAATATTTTATGACCCATTATTTTAAACTGGTCACAGCTTAATACTGATTGCATAAACAAACCAACAAGCAGAGATAAAATGAATAACAACTCTACATTTTAACTCCATTCCCTCACTTTTTAACTTTTTGTTTCTATATATATCTTATTATACTGTCTATGTCTTGAACAGTTAGCTGTAGTTATTATTTTTTCATGTATTTTTATTTTTATTCTTTTAGATAGGGTCTCGCTTTGTCATCCAAACTGGAGTGCAGGGGCATGAACATGGCTCACTGCAACCTTAACCTCCCAGGCTCAAGTGATCCTCCTGCCTCAGGTTCCTGAGTAACTAGGACCACAGGTGTCCACCACCTTCCCTGGCTAATTTTTGTATTTTTTGTAGAGACAGGGTTTCACCATATTGCTCATGCTGGTTTTGACCTCCTGAGCTCAAGTGATCCACCAGCCTCAGCTTCCCACAGTGCTGGCTGGGATTACAGGCGTGAGCCACCACTCCTAGCTTGTAGTTGCTCTTTTGGTTAAGTGTATCTTTTTGTCTTTCTATTCAAGATATGTATAATTATACCCCACAATTACAGTGTTATAATATTCTGTGATTTTCTGTGTGTTCACTATTACCACTGAGTTTTCTACCTTCAGATGATTTCATATTGCTCATTAACACCCTAACACCCTTTTCTTTCAGATTGAAAAACTCCGTTTAGAATTTCTTGTAGGACAGGTATGGTGTTGGTGAAATCCCTCAGCTTTTGTTTGTCTGGGAAAGTCTTTTTTTCTCCTTCATATTTGATGGATATTTTCACTGGCTGTATTGTTCTAGGTTAAAAGTTTTTTTTTTCCTGCAGCACTTTAAATATGTCATGCCACTCTCTCCTAGACTGTAAGGTTTCCAATAAGAAGTCTGCTGCTAGATGCATTGGAGATGTATTGTATGTTATTTGTTTCTTTTCTCTTGCTGCTTTTAGAATCCTTCCTTTATCCTTGATGTTTGAGAGTTTGATTATGAAATGTCTTGAAGCAGTCTTATTTTGTTAAATCTGCTTTGTGCTCTATAACCTTCTTGTACTTGAATATTGATATCTTTCTCTAGATTTAGGAAATTCTCTGTTTATATCTCTTTTAATAAACTTTCTGCCCTGACCTCCCTCTCTACCTTTGCTTTAAGGGCAATAGCTTTTAGATTTCTCTTTTTGGGGCTATTTTCTAGATCTTGTCAGTGTGCTTCATTGTTTCTTATTCTTGTTTCTTTTTTCTCCTCTGACCATGTATTTTCAAATGGCCTGTCTTCAAGCTCACTAATTCTTTCGTCTGCTTGATCAATTCTGCTGTCAGAAGACACTGATGCATTCTTCATTATGTGAATTGCATTTTAAAGTCCTGAATTTCTGCTTATTTCATTTGAATTATTTCAATCTCTTTGTCAAATTTAACTGATAGGATTCTGAATTCCTTCTCTGTGTTATCTTGAATTTAATTGAACTTCCTCAAAACAGCTATTTTGAATGATTTGTCTGAAAGGTCATGTATCTCTGTCTCCCTGAGATTGGTCCCTGGTCCCTTATTTTATGCATTTGGTGAGGTCATGTTTTCCTGTATAGGCCTGATGCTTGTGAACATTCATCAGTGCCTGGGCATTGAAGAGTTAGGTATTTATTGTAGTCTTCACGGTCTAGGCTTGTTTGTACTCATTCTTCTTGGAAAGGTTTTTCAGGTATTTGAAGGGACTTAGGTGTTGTGATTTAAATCTTTGATCACTGAAGTTGCATCTGCTTTAGGGGCACCCCAAGCGCAGTAATGCTGTGGCTCTTGCAGACTTATAGAGGTACCCACTTCTTGGTCTTGTGTAAGACCTTAGAGAATTCCCTAGACCAGAACAGAGACTTGTTTTCTTCCCTTACTTTCCCCCAAACAAATGGGATTTCTCCCTCTCCCTCTGTCTCTCCCAAGGGCTCTGTAATCAATAGGTGGTAAATCAAGCCAAACTTGTGTCCTTCCCTTCAGGAAAATGGGATCCCCTCAGCCCCACATGGCTCTGAAGATGCCATCCAGGAGCCAGGGCCTGGAGTCCGGAACCTCAGGAATATATTTGGAGTTATATTCTACTGTGACTGAGCTGGTACCAAAGCCACAAATCAAAGTCCTTCTCATTCTTCCCTTCCCTTTCCTCAAGCAGAGGAGTCTGTCTCCATGACCACCACCACCATAAACCTGTGGCAGTACTGTCTGGCTATCACTGATGTTCACTGAAGGCCCAAGGACTCTTCAATCATCTTGTAGTGAGCGCTATCAATGCCTAGCTCTCCCTTCAGGAAAGTGGGCTCCCGTCTGGCCCAGGGCAGCCCCGGAAATACCACCCAAAAGCCAAGGCCTGGAATCAGGTACCCGAGTAATCCACTTGATGTTCTGCTCCATTGTGGTTGACCTGGTACCTAAGTGGCAAGAGAAAATCTCCTTTATTCTTCCCTCTCCTTTGCTCATTCAGAAGGATTCTTGCTCTGCAGCCACCACAGCTGGGAATGTGCTGGGTTACACTTAAAGCCAGCATGGCTCTGAGGCCCAGAGTGAGTATTGCCTGGCTACTAGTACTAATTATTAAGGGCTTAAGAGCTCTTTAATTAGCAGGTGATGATTTCTTCCAGGAATGGGTCTTTCCCTTCAAGCCAGCAGGTTTCATTTTGGCCTAGGGTATGTTTAGAAATGTTCAGGAGCCAGGACTCAGAATGTGAGCCACAGGATTCTTCTTTTTGTTCTATTCTACTGTGACTGTGCTGGTATCCAAGTTGCAAGAGACAATCCTTTATACTCTCCCCTTTCCTCTCCTCAAGCAGAAGGAAGGGGTTTCTCCTGGAGCTGCAAACTATGCTTCCTGGGGTTGGGGAAGGGGTGATATAAGTGTTCCTTTGGCTTCCCCAGCTAGTGTCTCACTAGGTCACATTCACTCCAAGTCCACGGTCTCCAAGCCCAGCCCAGCAATAAGACTTGCCCAGGAGTTGCAGTTCTTATGGCCTAGACTGCCTTTCAAGTTTATTTAGGACCCCAGAGTGCTTTAGTTCATGATGGTAGCACTTGTTGGAACTCAAGCTCTGACTGCTGGGATAGATGATTCAGCTCTGGGTAGGGCTGTTCTAAATGCTCCCTCCATGGGTACTGGCTGAGATCAGCCTTGTGTTGCTTTCTTCTGTCACATGGCAGCACTGAGTTCCAATGCAAAGTTCCACAATCACTGCACTTGCCCTCCCTCAAGTGCGCTGATTCTCTTTCCATGCCATGTAGCCACTGCCACAAGATGGGGGAAGGGTGGGTTAGGTAATTCAAGACTGTCGTTCCTACTCTTTTAGAGCCTCTTTCTTTAATATGTTGTTAAAACCAGGTACTGTTGTCACTCACCTGATTTTTCATTTTTATGAAGGTATTCTTTTGTGTGGATAGTTGTTCAATTTGGTGTTCCTGTGTGTGTGTGTGTGTGTGTGGCTGGGGGTTGCTGGAGGCTTTAATTTGGCCATATTACTCTGCCTTCTCTGTAAACCTTTCCTGGGCTGTATTTTTGGTTGAGTTAGAGGAATTATTTTTATATTCTACATACATATTCTTTGTTAGAAGTTATATCTTGCCAGTTAATTTATTTTTTTCTTCAACTTTTATTTTAAACTCAGGGGTACATATACAGGATGTGCAGGTTTGTTACATAGGTAAACCTGCACTGTGGTGGTTTGCTGTACAGATCAACCCATCACCCAGGTATTAAACCCAGAAACCACTAACTATACTTCCTGATGCTTTCCCTCCCCCGACCATTCCCCTCTGACAGGCCCTACTATGTGTTGTTCCCCTGCTGTGCCATGTGTTCTCATCATTCAGCTCCCACTTGTGAGAACATGTGGTTTTTGGTTTTCTGTTCCTGCTTTGGTTTACTGAGGACAATGGATTCCCATTCCATCCATGTCCCTGTTAAAGGACATGATCTCATTCCTTTTTATGGATGCATAGTATTCCATGGTGTATACATATCACATTTTCTTTATCCAGTCTACCACTGATGGGCATTGAGGTTGACTATGTGACTTTGTTATTGTGANGCCATGTGTTCTCATCATTCAGCTCCCACTTGTGAGAACATGTGGTTTTGGTTTTCTGTTCCTGCTTTGGTTTACTGAGGACAATGGATTCCCATTCCATCCATGTCC
Organism: Rhinopithecus bieti; assembly: GCF_001698545.2. NCBI lineage: Eukaryota > Metazoa > Chordata > Mammalia > Primates > Cercopithecidae > Rhinopithecus > Rhinopithecus bieti. Next base: position 262,047 of record NW_016807965.1, read on the forward strand.
CTGTTAAAGGACATGATCTCATTCCTTTTATGGATGCATAGTATTCCATGGTGTATACATATCACATTTTCTTTATCCAGTCTACCACTGATGGGCATTGAGGTTGACTATGTGACTTTGTTATTGTGAATAGTGCTTTAATAATGAACATACATGTGCATGTATCTTCATAACAGAATGATTCATATTCCTTTGGATATATACCCGGTAGTAGAGTTGCTGGGTCAAATGTAATTTCTGCCTTTAGCTGTTTGAGGAATTGCCACACTGACTTTTACAGTGGTTGAACTAATTTACACTCCCACCAACAGTGTAAAAGCGATCGCTTTCTCCACAATGTCACTAGCATCTGTTGTTTTTTTGACCTTTTAATAATAGCCATTCTGACTGGCATGAGATGGTATCTCATTGTGTTTTTGGTTTACATTTCTCTAATAATCTGTGATGTTGAGCTTTTTCTTATATATATCTATTGACAGCATATGTTTTCTTTTGAGGAGTGTCTGCTTATGTCCTTTGCTCACTTTTTAATGGGGTTGTTTGCCTTTTTTCTTGTAAATTTGTTTAAGCTCCTTGTGTACTCTGGATATTAGATCTTTGTCAGATGAATACATTGCATAAATTTTCTCCCATTTTATAGGTTGTGTGTTCACTCTGATGATAGTTTCTTTTGCTATGCAGAACCTCTTTAGTTTAATTAGAACCCATTTGTCAATTTTTGCTTTCGTTACAATTGCTTTTAGCATTTTCATCATGAAATTTTTGCCTGTGCCTATGGCCTGAATGGTATTGCCTAGATTTCCTTCTAAAGTTTTTATAGTTTTGGGTTTTACATTTAAGTCTTTAATTCATCTTGAGTTAATTTTTTATATGGTATAAGTAATGGGTCCAGTTTTAATATTTTGCATACGGCTAGCCAATTCTCACGGCACCATTTATTATATAGGGAATCCTTTCCCCGTTGTTTGTTTTTGTCAGGTTTGTTGAATGTCAGATGGTTGGAGGTGTGTGGTCTTATTTCTGAGTTCTCTATTCTGTTCCTTTGGTCTGTGTGTACAGGTACGATGCTGTTTTGGTTTCTGTAGCCTTGTAGTATAGTTTGAAATTGGGCAGTGTGATGCCTCCAGCTTTGTTCTTTTTGCTTAGGATTGTCTTGGTTATTTGGGCTCTTTTTTGATTCCATATGAATTCTAAAATAGTTTTGTTTTTCTAAGTCTGTAAAGAATTTCAATGGTTGCTAAATGGGAATAGCATTGAATATATAAATTACTTTGGGCAGTATGACCATTTTCATGATATTGATTCTTTCTACCCACAAGCATGGAATGTTTTCCCATTTGTTTGTGTCCTCTCTAATTTCTTTGTGTAGTGGTTGGTAGTTCTCCTTGAAGAGGTCCTTCATTTCCCTTATTACCTGTATTCAGAGGTATTTTATTCTCTTTGTAGCAATTGTGAATGGGAGTTCATTCATGATTTGGCTCTCTGATTGCCTGTTGTTGGTGTATAGGAATGCTAGCCAATTTTGCACATTGATTTTATATCCTGAGACTGCTGAAGTTGCTTATTAGCTTAAGAAACTTTTGGGCTGAGATGATGAGGTTTTCTAGATATAGAATCAAGTCATCTGCGAAAAAAGAAAATTTGACTTCCTCTCTTCCTATTTGAATACAGCATATTTCTTTCTCTTGCCTTATTGCCCCAGCCAGAACTTCCAATACTATGTTGAATACGAGTGGTGAGACAGGGCATTCTTGTCTTGTGCCAGTTTTCAAGGGGAATGCTTCCAGCTTTTGCCCACTCACTATGATACTGGCTGTGAGTTTGTCATGTATGACTCTTACTATTTTGAGGTATGTTCTTTCAATACCTAGTTTATTGAAAGTTTTTAACATGAAGGGATGTTGAACGTTATCAAAGACCTTTTCTGCATCTTTTGAGATAATCATCTGGTTTTTGTCTTTAGTTCTGTTTATGTGATGAATCACATTTATTGCTTTGCATATGTTGAACCAACATTGCATCCCAAGGATGAAACCAACTTGATCATGTTGGATAAACTTTTGATGTGCTGCTGGATTCAGTTTGACAGTATTTTATTGAGGATTATTGCATCTATGTTCATCAAAGATATTGGCTTGAAGTTGTTGTATTTCTGCCAGGTTTTGGTATAAGGATGATGCTGGCCTCATAGAATGAGTTAAGGAGGAGTTCCTCCTTTTCAATTGTTTGAAATAGTTTCAGTAGAAATATTATCGGTTCTTCTTTGTACTGTGGTAGAATTTAGCTGTATATTCATCTGGTCCTGGGCTTTTTTTGGTTGGTAGGCTATTTATTACTGTCTCTATTTCAGAACTCATTATTGGTCTATTCAGGGATTCAGTTTCTTCCTGGTTCAGTCTTGAGAGAGTGTAGCGGTCCAGGAATGTATCCATTTCTTCTAGATTTTCTAGTTTATGTGCATAGAGGTGTTTATAATATTCTCTGATGGTGGTTTGCATTTCCGTGGGGTCAGTGGTGATATCCTTCTTATTTCTGATTGTGTTTCTTTTAATTAGTCTAGCTAGTGGTCTATCTATTTTATTATTTTTTTCAAAAAACCATCTTCTGGATTTGTTAGTTTTTTGCAGGGTTTTTCATGTCATCTCTTTCAGTTCAGCTCTGATCTTGGTAATTTCTTGTCTACTGTTAGCTTTGGGATTTGTTTCCTCTCGGTTCTCTAGTTCTGTTAGTTGTGATGTTAAGTTGTCAACTTGAGATCTTTCTATCTTTTTGATGTGGGCATTTAGTGTTATAAATTTCCCTCTTAATGCTGCTTTAGCTGCATTCCAGGAATTCTAGTATGTTATCTCTTGGTTCTCATTAGTTTCAAAGAACTTCTTGATTTCTGCCTTAATTTCATTATTTACCCAAGTCATTCTAGAGCAGGTTGTTCAATTTCCATGTAGTTGTGTGGTTTTGAGTGAATTTCTTTCTTTCTTTCTTTTCTTTTTTTTTTTTTTTGAGATAAACTCTAACTCTGTTGTCCAGGCTGGAGTGCGGTGGTGTGATCTTGGCTCACTGCAACCTCCACCTCCCAGGTTCAAGCGATTTTCCTGCCTCAGCCTCCTGAGTAGCTGGGACTACAGGCATGTGCCACCACGCCCAGGTAATTTTTTGTATTTTATTAGTAGAGACGGGGTTTCACCATATTGACCAGGCTGGTCTCGAACTCCTGACCTCATGATCTGCCTGCCTCAGCTTCCCAAAGTGCTGGAATTACAGGCGTGAGCCACTGTGCCCAGCTGGTTTTGAGTGAATTTCTTAATCTTGAGTTCTAATTTGTTTGTGCTGTGGTCTGAACGACTGTTATGATTTCAGTTATTTCTTTTACACTTGCTGAAAAGAGTTTTACTTCAAATTATGTTATCAATTTTAGAATAAGTGCTGCGTGGCAATGAGAAAAATGTATATTCTGTTGTTTTGAAGTAGACAGTTCTGTAGATATCTACTAGGTGTATTTGGTCCAGATCTGAATTCAGGCCCTGTATATTTTTGTTAATTTTCTGTCTTGATAGTCTAATATTGTTAATGGGGTGCTAAAGTCTCCCACAATTATTGTGTGAGAGTCTAAGTCTCTTTATAGGTCTCTAACAGCTTGCTTTATGAATATGGGTGCTCTTGTATTGGGTGCATATATATTTAGGATAGTTAGCTCTACCTGTTGAATTGAGTCCTTAACCATTATGTAATATCCTTCTTTGTCTTTTTAAAAAAATCTGTGTTGGTTTAAAGTCTGCTTTGTCAGAAACTAGGATTGCAACATCTGCTTTTTTCTGTTTTTCATTTGCTTGGTAAATTTCCCTCCATTCCTTTATTTTGATCCTAATGTTTGTCTTTGCATGTTAGATGGATCTCTTGAAGACAGCACAGCAACGGGTCTTCAGTCTTTATCCAGCTTTCCATTCTGTGTCTTTTATTTGGGGCATTTAGCCCATTTACATTTAAGGTTACTGTATATATATATACACTTTAAGTTCTGGGATACATGAGCTGAACGTGCAGGTTTGTTACATAGGTATACATGCGCCATGATGGTTTGCTACACCCATCAACCTGTCATCTACATTAGGTATTTCTCCTAATGCTATCCCTCCTCTTGCCCCCGACCCCCTGAAAGGCCCTGGTGAGTGATGTTGCCCTCCCTGTGCCCATATGTTTTCATTGTTCATCTCCCACTGATGAGTGAGAACATGCAGTGTTTGGTTTTCTGTTCCTATGTTAGTTTGCTGAGAATGACAGTTTTCAACTTCATCCATGTCCCTGTAAAGGAGACGAACTCATTCTTTTTTATGACTGCATAGTATTCCATGGCATATATGTGCCACGTTTTCTTTATCCAGTCTAACATTAATGGGCATTTGGGTTGGTTCCAAGTCTTTGCTATTGTGCATAGTGCTGCAATAAACATATGTGTGCATGTGTCTTTATAGTAGAATGATTTATAATCCTTTGGGTATATACCCAGTAATGGGATTGCTGGGTCAAATGGTATTTCTAGTTGTAGGTCCTTGAAGAATTGCCACATTGTCTTTCACAATGGTTGAACTAATTTACATTCCCACCAACAGTGTAAGAGTGTTCCTATTTCTCCACATCCTCTCCAGCATCTGTTGTTTCCTGACTTGTTAATGATCGCCATTCTAACAGATGTGAGATAATATCTGATTGTGGTTTTGGTTTACATTTCTCTAATGATCGGTGATGATGAGCTTTTTTTCATATGTATGTTGCCGGCATATGGTGGCATAAATGTCTTTTGAGAAGTGTCTGTTCATATCCTATGCCCACTTTTTGATGTTCTTTTTTTTTTTTTCTTTGTAAATTTGTTGAAGTTCCTTGTGGATTCTGGATATTAGGCCTTTATCAGATGGATAGATTGCAAAAATTTTCTCCCATTCTGTAGGTTGCCTATTCATTCTGGTGATAGTTTCTTTTGCTGTGCAGAAGCTCTTTAGTTTACTCATTTCCCATTTGTAAATTTTGACTTTTGTTACCATTGGTTTTGATGTTTTGGTCATGAAGTCTTTGCCCATGCCTGCATCCTGATTGGTATTGCCTAGATTTTCTTCTAGGATTTTTATGGTTTTAGGTCTTATGTTTAAATCTTTAATCCACCTTGAGTTAATTTTTGTATAAGGTGTAAGGAAGGGATTCATTTCCAGTTTTCTGCATATGGCTAGCCAGTTTTCCCAACACCACTTATTAGATAGGGAATCCTATCCCCATGGCTTGTTTCTGTTAGGTTTATCAAAGATCAGATTGTTGTGGATGTGTGGTGTTATTTGTGAGGCCTCTGTTCTGTTGCATTGGTCTATATATCTGTTTAGTTACAAATACCATGCTGTTTTGGTGAGATGAAGCCAAGTTGATCATGGTGGATAAGCTTTTTGATGTATTGCTGGATTTGGTTTACCAGTATTTTTTTGCGGATTTTCACATCAATGTTCATCAGGGATATTGGCCTGAAATTTTCTTTTTTGTTGTGTGTCTGTCAGGTTTTGGTATCAGGATGATGCTGGCCTTATAAAAGGAGTTAGGGAGGAGTCCCTGTATGTCTAATGTTTGGAATAGTTTCAGAAGGAATGGTACCAGCTCCTCTTTGTATCTCTGGTAGAATTTGGCTGTGAATCTGTCTGGTCCTGGGCTTTTTTTGGTTGGTAAGCTATCCTGCCTCAATTTCAGATCTTGTTATTTGTCTATTCAGGGATTTTACTTTTTCCTGGTTTAGTCTTGGGAGGGTGTATGTGTCTGGGAATTTATCCATTTCTTCAAGATTTCCTAGCTTATTTGCATAGAGGTGTTTATAGTATTATCTGATGGTCGTTTGTTTTTCTGTGGAATCAGTGGTGATCTCCCCTTTGTCATTTTTTATTGCATCTATTTGATTCTTCTCTCTTTTCTTCTTTGTTAGTCTGGTTAGCAGTCTATCTATTTTGTTAACCTTTTCAAAAAACCAGTTCCTGAATTCATTGATTTTTTTGAAGTGTTTTTTGTGTTTCTACCTCCTTCAGTTCTGCTCTGATCTTAGTTATTTCTTGTCTTCTGCTACCTTTTGAATTTGTTTGCCTTTGCTTCTCTTGTTCTTTTAATTGTGATGTTAGGGGGTTGATTTTAGATCTTTCCTGCTTTCTCCTGTGGGCATTTAGTGCTATAAATTTCCTTCTAAACACTGCTTTAGCTGTGTCCCAGAGATTCTGGTACGTTATGTCTTTGTTCTCATTGGTTTCAAAAAACTTATTTATTTCTGCCTTAATTTCATTATTTACCCAGTAGTCATTCAGGAGCAGGTTGTTTGGTTTCCATATAGTTGTGCAGTTTAGAGTGAGTTTCTTAATCCTGAGTTCTAATTTGGTTGCACTGTGGTCTGAGAGACTGTTATGATTTCCGTTCTTTTGCATTTGGTGAGGAGTGTTTTACTTCCAATTATGTGGTTGATTTTAGAATAAGTGGTATTTGCTGCTGAGAAGAATGTATATTCTGTTGATTTGGAGCGGGGAGTTCTGTCGATGTCTATTAGGTCCACTTGGTCCAGGGCTGAGTTCAAGTCCTGAATTTCCTTATTAATTTTCTGTCTTGTTGATCTGTCTAATGTCTAATATTGACAGTGGGGTGGTAAAGTCTCCCACTATTATTGTGTGGGAGTCTAAGTCTCTTTGTAGGTCTCTAAGAACTTGGTTTATGAATCTGGGTGCTCCTGTATTGGGTGCATATATATTTAGGATAATTACCACTTCTTGTTGCATTGATCCTTTTACCATTATGTAATGCCCTTCTTTGTCTTTTTTGACCTTTGTTGGTTTAAAGTCTGTTTTATCAGAGGTTAGGATTGCAATCCCTGTTTCTTTTCGCTTTCTATTTGCTTGGTAAACATTCCTCCATCCTTTATTTTGAGCCTGTGTGTCTTTGCACGTGAGATGGGTGGGTCTCCTGAATACAGCACACCAATAGGTCTTGACTCCTAATCCAATTTGCCAGTCTCTGTCTTTTAATTGGGGGATTTAGCCCATTTACATTTAAGGGTAATACTGTTATGTGTGAATCTGATCCTGTCATTATGATACTAGTGCATTATTTTGCCCATGAGTTGTTGCAGTTTCTTCATAGTGTTGATGTTCTTTACATTTTGGTTTATTTTTTCAGTGGCTAGTGCTGGTTTTTCCTCTCCATATTTAATGCTTCCTTCAGGAGCCCTTGTAAGCCAGGCCTGGTGGTGACAAAATTCCTCAGCATTCATTCGTCTGGAAAGGATTTTATTTCCCCTACACTTACGAAGCTAAGTTTGGCTAGGTATGAAATTCTGGGTTGAAAATTCTTTTCTTTAAGAATGTTGAATATTGTCCCCCACTCTCTTCCTTCTTAGGGTTTTGGCAGAGAGATCCGCTGTTAGTTTGATGGGCTTCCTTTTGTGAGTAACCTACCCTTTCTCTCTGGCTGCTCTTAACATTTTTTCCTTCATTTCAACCTTGGTGAATCTGATGATTATGTGTCTTGGGGTTGCTCTTCTTGAGGAGTATCTCTGTGGTGTTCTCTGTATTTCCTGCATTTGAATGTTGGCCTTTCTTGCTAGGTTGCGGAAGTTCTCCTGGATAATATCCTGAAGTGTCTTTTCCAACAGGGTTCCATTCTCACCGTCACTTTCAGTTATACCAATCAAATGTAGGTTTGGTCTTTTCAGATAGTCCCATATTTCTTGGAGACTGTGTTCATTCCTTTTATTCTTTTTTCTCTAATCTTGTCTCCACGCTGTATTTCATTAAGTTGATCTTCAATCTCTGATATCATTTCTTCCACTTGATCAATTCAGCTATTGATAATCATGTATGCTTCACAAAGTTCTCATGCTGTGTTTTTCAGCTCCATCAGGTCATTTATGTTCTTCTCTAAACTGGTTATTCTAGTTAGCAATTCCTCTAACCTTTTATCAAAGTTCCTAGCTTCCTTGCATTGGGTTAGAACATGCTCCTTTAGCTTGGAGGAGTTTGTTATTGACCACCTTCTGAAGCCTACTTCTGTCAATTCATCAAACTCATTCTCCATCCAGTTTTGTACCCTTGCTGGTGAGGAGTTGTGATCCTTTGGAGGAGTAGAGGCATTCTGTTTTTTGGAACTTTCAGCCTGTTTGTGCTGGTTGTTCCTAATCTTCTTCGATTGATCTACCTTTGGTCTTTGCTTTTGGTGACCTTCAGATGGAATTTTTGCGTGGTCATCCTTTTTGTTGATGTTGATGTTATTTCTTTCTGTTTGCTAGTTTTTCTTCTAACAGTCAGGCCCCTCTTCTGCAGGTCTGCTGGAGTTTTCTGGGGGTCAACTTCAGATCCTGTTTGCCTGGGTATCACCAGCAGAGACTGCAGAACAGCAAAGATTCCTGCCTGCTCCTTCTTCTGGAGGCTTCGTTCCAGAGGGACACCTGCCAGATGCCAGCTAGATCTCTCCTGTATGAGGTGTCTGTTGACCCCTGCTGGGAGGTGTCTCCTTGTCAGGAGGTACTGGGGTCAGGGACTTTCTTGAGGAGGCATTCTGTTCCTTAGCAGTGCTCAAGTGCTGTGCTGGGCTATCCATTGCTCTCTTCAGAGCTGGCAGGCAGGAATGTTTAAGTCTGCTGAAGCTGCACCCATAGCTGCCCCTTCCCCCAGGTTCTCTGTCTCAGGGAGGTGATAGTTTTGTCTATAAGCCCCTGACAGGGGCTGCTGCCTTTCTTTCAGAGATGCCCGGCCCAGAGAGGAGGAATCTAGAGAGGCAGTCTGGCTATAGTGGCTTTGCTGAGCTGTGGTGGGCTCTGCCCAGTCCAAACTTCCAGGTGGCTTTGTTTACACTGTGAGGGGAAGACCACCTACTCAAGCCTCAGTAATGGCAGATGCCCTTACCCCCACCAAACTCGAGCATCCCAGGTCCACTTCAGACTGCTGTGCTGGCAGCAAGAATTTCAAGCCAGTGGATTTTAGCTTGCTGGGCTCCATGGGAGTGGGATCTGCTGAGCAAGACCACTTGGCTCCCTGGCTTCAGCCCCCTTTGCACAGGAGTGAACGGGTCTATCTCGCTGGTGTTCCAGGAGCCATTGGGATATGAAAAACAGAAACAAAAAACTCCTGCAGCTAGCTCTGTGTCTGCCCAAATAGCCACCCAGTTTTATGCTTGAAACCAGGGTCCTCATGGTGTAGGCACCTGAGGGAATCTCCTGGTCTGCAGGTTGTGAAGACTGTGGGAAAAGTATAATATCTGGGCTGGATAGCACCATCCCTGACAGCACAGTTCCTCATGGCCTCCCTTGGCTAGGGGTGGGATTTCCCTGACTTCTTGCACTTCCTGGGTGGGGTGACACCCCACCCTGCTTCTCCCCCACTTTGTGGGCTGTACTTCCTGTCTAACCAGCCCCAGTGAGATGAACCGGTTACCTCAATTGGAAATGCAGAAATCACCTGCCTTCTGCGTTGGTCTCGCTGGGAGCTACAGACTGGAGCTGTTGCTATTAGGCCATCTTGTCCAGGAAACCAAGGTTAGTATTGTTATGTGTGAATTTGATCCTTTCATCATGGTGTTAGCTGGTTATTTTGCACACTTGCTAATGTAGGTGCTTCATAGTGTCACCGGTCTGTGTACTGCCAGTGTGTTTTTATAGTGGCTGGTAACAGGTTTTCCTTTTCATATTTTGTGCTTCCTCCAGAAGCTCTTGCAAGGCAGGACTGTTGGTGACAAATTCCTTCAGCATTTGCTTGTCTGAAAAGGATCTTATTTCTTTGCTTAGGAGGCTTAGTTTGGCTAGATATAAAATTCTGGGTTGAAAATTATTTTCTTTAAGAATATTGAATATTGGCTCCTAATCTCTTCTGGCTTGTAGGGTTTCCACTGAGACATCTGCTGTTAGTCTGATGGACTTCCCTTTGTAGGTGATCTGGACTTTCTCTCTGGCTGCCCTTAGCATTTTTTCTTTTATTTCAACCTTAGAGAATCTAATGATTATGTGTCTTGGAGTTTATCTTCTTGTGGAGTATCTTATTGGGGTTCTCTGCATTTCATGTATTTGAATGTTGGCCTGTCTTGCTAGGTTGGGGAAGTTCTCCTGGATAATATCCTGAGGTATGTTTTCCAACTTGGTTCCATTCTCCCCATCTCTTTCAGGTACCCCAATCAGTTGTAGGTTCATTCTCTTCACATAATCCCATATTTCTTGCAGGTTTTGTTCATTCCTTTTCATTCATTTTTCCCCATTCTTGTCTGCCTGTCTTATTTCAGAAAGGTACACTTCCAGCTCTGATATTCTTTCCTATTCTTTGTCTGTTCTGCTATTGATACTTGTGACTGCATTGTACTCATGTTGTGTTTTTCAGCTCCATCAAATTGATTACATTCCTCTAAACCGGCTGTTCCGGCTATTTGTTCATGTATTGTTTTATCATGATTCTTGGCTTCTTTGCATTGGGTTAGAACACGCTCCTTTAGCTCTCAGTGAAGTTCATTATTACTCATCTTCTGAGGCTTACTTCTGTCAATTCAGCCATCTCAGCCTCAGCCCAGTTCTGTGCCCTTGTTGGGAAGGTGTTGTGGTCATTTAGATGAGAAGAGGCACTCTGGTTTTTTGTTTTCAGCATTTTTTGATTGATTCTTTCTCATCTTTGTGGGCTTATCTACTTTTGATATTTGAGGTTGCTGACCTTTGAATGGCATTTTGTGGGATCTTTTTTGTGGATATTGTTGGGTTTTTTTGTTTGTTTTTCTTTTAATAGTCAGGCCACTCTTCCATAGGGCTGCTGTGGTTTGCTGGCAGTCTGCTCCAGACCCTAGTTGCCTTGGTTTGTCCCATAGCTGGAGGTATCACCAGTGTAGGCTATGAAACTGCAAAGATGGCAGCCTGCTGCTTCCTCTGGAAGCTCTGTCCCAGGGGGTACTGACCTGTTGCTGGTTTGAACATGCCTGTAGTAGGTGGCTGGAGACACCTGTTGGGAGGTCTCACCCAGTCAGGAGAAACAGGATCAGGAACATGCTTAAAGAATCAGTCCGGCTGCTTTTTTGGTAGAGCAGGTGTGCTTCATTGAGGGGGACCCTTACTCATCCAGACTATTTGGGTTCTCCACAGTTAGCAGGCTGGAACTGCTGAGTCTACCAAACTGCAGAGATGGCAGCCACCCCCTACCCCATGATCTCCATCCCAAGGAGTGATCAGAGCTGTCTGTACAACCCTGGCTGAAGTGGCTGAAGCCCTGGCAGGGAGGTCCCTCCAAGTGAGGAACAATGGATTGGGGTCCTGCTTAAAGAAGCAGTCTGGCTAACAGCTGACAAGGCAGTTATGCTGTGTTGTGGGGGACCCTTCCGTGTCTGGACAGCTAGTATTCTCCAGTGCTGGCAGGCTGAAACGACTAAGTCTACTGACCTACAGAGATGGCATTCCCTCCCCTGGGAACTTGATCCTGCCTCAGGCAGACTCCAGCCTGTTGCCATTGGCTGGGTGGAATTCCAAGCCAGTGGGTCTTAATTTGTGAGGTGCTGTGAGAACAATGCTGCTTGGCTCCCTGGATTCCGCCCTCTTCCTAGGGATATGAAAAGATCGATCTCCCACCTTGCTGGGGATCCTGGGACCGAAATATGTAAAATTCCTGGATCTCTGTGTGTGCCTGAACAGCTGCTCTGCCGAGACTCCACACAGCTCTGTGTATTGGATCCAAGGCCCTGAGGGCATGGGCTCATGAGGCGATTTCCTGATCCACAGGTTGCAAGGATCCATGGGAGAAGAATGGTTTCCTGGGCAGGGTCACACAATCACTCACTGCTTCCCCTGGCTGGGGGTGGGGGTTCCTTTGCCCCTATGCTGCTCCCAAGTAGGCGGCTGTCTGTTGCCCCACTCTGCTTTTCTTCATTCTTCGTGGGTTGTTTGCCTAGTCAGTCCTAATGCAAGAAACTGGATATTTCAGTTGAAGGTGCTGACTGAATTCATTTGCTCCTTTCATTCCTCTCTGTAAGTGCCTTGGACCACAGTGGCATCTAATCGGCCATCTTGGCCCTGACCCACTAATTTTCTTAGTGTGTTTTTTGTTGAACAGAGATTTTTATTTTGATGAAGTCCAGCTTATCAGGTTTTATGTTTTTGTTTGTTTGTTTCTTGGCTAGTTCTTCTTCTGTCCTGTCAAAAAATCTTGGCCTATCTCGAGGTTAAACTTATTTTTTTCCTATCTTCTTCTAGTCTCATAACTTACATTTCAGATTATTATCTATTTTGATCTTTTCTTGTAAAAGGAAAAAATATGGATGAAGCTTCATTTTTTTTTCCCCATAGAGGTATTCGATTGCTTTAGCACTGTTCGTTGAAAAGACTATTCTTTCCCTTATTGAATTGCTTTGCTACCCTTGGAGAAAATCAGTTAACTCTTCAAGTGTGGATCTATATCTGAGCTCTATTCTCTTATGCATTAAACCATTTGCTATGTTCCACAAATTTCTGAACTTCTATTTATTTTTCAGCAATTGTCTTTCTGTCTTTTCTTCAAATTGGACATTTTTAAATTAATCTGTCTTAAAGTCCTATGATATTTTCTTCTTTGATGTCTAGTCTGCTTTCAAGCCCATCCAGTGAATTTTTCATTTCAGATACCGTATTTTTCCATTCCAAAGTCTTCATTTGTTTGTTCTAAATAGTTTCAATTTCTCTATTGAGATTTCCTAGTGGTTCCTTTCATTATGTTTATGTTTTACTTTGTATTCTAAAAGATATATGCCTTAACACTCCATTCTAATACATACTTTCTGTGATTTGTAAGTCTCATTATTATCGATAGATTTTCCTCTCAATTGTAGGCCACCTTTTCCTGCTTATTTATATATGTAGTAATTTTTTATTAAATGCTGTTAATTTTGTTCTCTTTTGTAAAGAGGATTGAACTTTGTTATGGCAGGTAGTTAATTTACTTGTGCATCAGCTTGATCCTTTAGAGTACTATTTATAAGCTTTAATATGGCAGGTCTAGTCTGTGACTGGAATAGCCTACTCATTAGATTTGGCCTTTCTTGTGTGTCAATTGAATGTCTGCGGGTTTATTTAAGTGTCTCACTTGAGCTAGGCAGAAACTCACATCTCCAAGCCCTGTGCAAGCTCTGGAATCCCCTTTCAACTCATAGCTTTTCTTGGCCTTCCAGTGCCTTATTTTGTGCTTGCATTGCTTAATTTTTGGCCAAAGACTCAAGGGAACCAAATTCAGATTTCTAGATTTTCTTCTTTTTACAGTTCTTTCCTTTTCCCCATGCTTCATATTTCAGCCACTTCTGCAGCTATTATTTTTCTCTTTATTTTATTTTGTCTTATAATAAAATTGTGTGGATTCTATTATGATCCTTCTCCATTGCTTAATTTAAGTAAAAATATTTTTTTCTATATATTCTGAACGTAGGAATGGATTAGGTTAACTTTTTTGCTGGTGTGATCTAGGGGTCTATTAGCTATTTTTTTTGGAAGTGATAAAATATATATTCTCTTACTTTTCAAAGTCTGCTGCCTCTTGTCCTTCCCATTTTATCCAGACCTTCTCTTTTCCCCACCCCTTACTGTCCCTGTCTTGCCCAATGTGGGTTCTATTCCAAGCAGTTTCTCCTAAGTGTGATCTTGTCCCAATAGGAGCCTTAGATGTCTTAGTTTTTAAAGTCCTTATGGCCATACAATCCTAACATTTCAGAACTTACAAAAACTGTCTTATCCTGTCCCTGTGAATTGGACTCTGAAAGTGTACGTTTTAGATTCTGTTCTCAGATTGTCCCCTGGCAATTTCCAGTGAGTACCTGTTGGTGATTTTGAGGTTCTTCTGTTCTCAGGGACATCCTGTTGCCTTTCCTCGGCTTTTGGCTGCACAGACACTGACGGATCTTATAAATGTGGGTTATTTGTCACCACTTGTTTATATTTTAGGTTCTTGAGAATATTTTATTACCTAGTTTAGTTGTAGATATTGTGCTTAAGTTTTTGCTTTTACTATCCTACTTGTTCTTTCTGTTTTATTATTGATTCAGGGAGATTCACTGCTAATACTGCCAGCCTAAAATATTCCTTTATTTCTTACTAAAAGTTACATAATCTTTGTCATGAAGAAGTGGAAGATATACTTCAATTCATGCATTTCTTAAGCTTTAAAAATCACTAATGTAGCACTGATAGATTTAAAATTCTACACAGGATTAGGGAGAAAATTGTTTACTTAGAGTGCTAACGAAAATAATAAATGCACATTCTGTAAAAGGACTTGGATTTGTATAGTGAAGAAGTAACTTTACCCAAAGAGAGCTCTGGCTTTTGCTTTTAGCTACTGGGAGGAGATCTCTAGGCCCCAGGAATGTTCTGCTTGACGTGAATGTTTTTGTTTGCCTGGGAGCTTTTACCAGTGAACAGTCCAACGGTGTGATTTATGATGAAGATTTTGGAACATAGTACTTCAGCCCTAACACCCAGAGGAACTAGAGGCTAAAGGTATTAGCCCAAGCCTCCAGGATGGGCTGGAGCCTAAAGATCAGCCTCATGAGCAGTACATGCTCAAGCACCAGTAAAACTCTGGACACCAAAGGCTCAAATGAGATTTCCTGATGACAATCTCTGTGTATTGTCAAGTATCAATTGGCTGCGAGGGTAATGCATCCCTGAAGATGATGGAAGTTGTGTGTTTGGATCCTTTCAGACCTTGCTCTATGTGACTCTATATGACTCTCCCTTTGACTGGTTCTGATGTGTATCTTTTTACTATAACAAAATTGTCCTCACAAGTATAGCGCCTTCTGGAGTTCCGTGAGTTTTTCTAGTGAATTATCAAAACTGAAGTGGTAGTGGGAAACCCTGACTTTGTAGCCAGCTGATCAGAAGTAAAGGAGGCTTGGCGCTATGGTTTGAATGTGTCCCCTCCAAAACTCAGGTGTTGGCAATGTGATGTGGTAGTATTAATAGGTAATAGTGTAATCGTATTAATAGGTAGAGTCTTTAAGAGGTGATTAGGCCATGAAGACTCCTCCCTTGTGAATGGGATTAAGGCCCCTGTAAAAGCAGCTTCACTCATTGTTCAGTTGGTTTGCCCGTTCACCTCTGCCATGTGAGGACGGTGTTCCTCCCCTCCACAGGATGTAGCAATGAGGCGCCATCTTGAAAGTAGAAGAGTAACCCATACCAGACAACCAAAGCAGCCCAAACCTTGATGTTGAACTTCCCAGAGCCCAGTGAAAATTTCTATTTTTTATAAATTACCTAGTCTCAGATATTTTGTTAGAGCAGCACAGAATGGACTACAACAATTGGGGACCCCAGACTTGTGGCTGGTGTATAAAGTGAACGTGTGCTTGTGGAGGACTGTGCCCTTTACCTATGAAGTTTGGCCCAACTCTCCCAGGCAGGAGGAATCATGGCATTTCATGAAATGGCTGGGTATCAATATACTATATAAATAAGCACAGATTTATTACAGAACAACACAACTGATTAAGAAAGTGCACATTAAAATGATATAGTATTATTGGGAATAGAAATATGCAAGAATGAGAGAGAATTAAAAACACATAGGAATTGAGGTAGGATTTACTGCTAGTTTGATGACATTGGTGCTGTGACACTAGACTGTTCAAATTCTTCCCTGCCACTTATCCTAGCAGGATTCATTGTATCTCTAACAATAAGGAGCAGTAGAAAATGGGGAATCAAATAATAATCAACTACTACCCTAATGCAGATCTGAGGTAAATAAGAGGGTCATTAGGTCACCAACTACATAGCTGCCTAGAAATAGGATGAGAGGGGAGGAGGCAGGTCTTGTTTACTCTGTTTAGCATGTGGAAAAAAGAAAGAAGAAGGTACAATAGTAAAAGGAGAGCCTGGACACACTGATGTGTGCCTGTCGTCCCAGCTACTTGGGAGGTTGAGATGGGAGGATTGCTTGAGCCCAGGAATTGGGGTCCAGCCTGATCAACATAATGAGACCCCATCTCTCAAAAAAGTGAAGAGATACAATTGGATTCAAGAGAAGGGCTTACATTTCATCACAGAGGTGGGGGATTATTGTTCTATTTCCTATTAAACTGAACAAAGGAAAAAAATTCTGCCCTTTGTGCTGGCAGATATCTAGCAGATAACAATTTTATGACAGGCAGTGAAGCAAAGCTGAGACATAGAAAGAACCTGAATCCTTGGTGACATCACTGAGTTGCTGACTCAACCAGTTCTGAAGCCCATTCGTTTCTGGACTTCTTGTTATGTGAATTAAGAAATGTTCTTGTTGTTTGCAATCAAAGTCAAGGAATATATATCCTGTACCCATGCATTTTAAGTTATTACTAACCCACCCCCTAGTAATCATAGCCAGTCTTTTTCTTGGTCCACTGAGTTATGTTTTCTTCTAGAGTTCTTTTTTCCCTCTTTGGCAAGGTGGCAGGTCACAGCCAGACCTACTGTACTAGAAACTCAAGTAGACCCAATGATATAATAAGAGCTAGGATATGGAAGTATATATGCTGTGGCACAGCACAGATTTTCTTTTTCTTTTTTCTTTCTTTCTTTTTTTTTTTTTTTTTTTTTAGACAGAGTCTCACTCTGTTGCCCAGGCTGGAGTGCAGTGACACGATCTCAGCTTACTGCAACCTCCACCTCCCAGGATCAAGCAGTTCTCCTGCCTCAGCCTCCCAAGTAGCTGGGATTACAGGGGTGTGCCACCATGCCCAGCTAATTTGTTTGTATTTTTAGTAAAGACGAGGTTTCACCATGTTGGCTAGGCTGGTCTCAAACTCCTGACCTCAGCTGATCCACCCACCTTGGCCTCCCAAAGCACAGATTTTCCCATATGAAAATAATGTGCCTGTTAACCAGCCCAAGTAGCATAAAAGATACCCACTGGTGGGTCCCTGTCTACCAGCCTGGAAGATTTTATTTCATTTGGAGTTACACTCATCACTAAACTTCAGGTGTACTGCCATAAAACGTAAGAGATACCAACTGGTGGGTCCACATCTACCAGCCTGGAAGATTTTATTTCATTTGGAGCCACACTCGTCACTAAACTTCAGGTGTACTGCCATACAAAATATTAGGAGGTACCAGAGAGGCATCTACTAACTTGCATTCTTCATCTCATATAATTTTGCTGGTTTGGTAATTTACAAAGTGAAAGTCACTTTGGACTAAATCCAAGTTATCATTCTTATCAATATTTGAACTTGGAACATGTGTTCTGGTTTAGAGCTTTGTTGTTTTACTAACGAGGTTAGTGGCTGTGGGTGTGAAAGATGGCTGCATGATTCTCAAGGCAGGTATTCTTTTTGTTCTGATACACTTCAGAAGACACATGGCTTATCTTTGTACCATATCCAACACTGTTTTAGTCTTCAGTTTTAGGATTGGTTACTTTCTACCTAAAGGAATGGGACTGAGCACAGGGATAGAAATAAAAGAAATAGGAAGCAGGGATGAGCAGTAAGAGATGTTCCAATGGTATACTTCTTTACCAGAACTCTTCTAATATTTTGTTGAATATGCTATACCAGGATTCAATCCACCTAACTGGGGGATGTAAACTGTTCCTGGGTGGAGGAAAAAAGCTGAAGTCCACAATTCAATGACTAGTCCTAAAACCTTTAATTCCCTCGCAGAGAATCAGACCCATATTTACTTCTCCATTTCCTCCAGAAGGTATTTCTATTGATCCCAATATGAAGATTGCAAAGGTAAGGACCCCCACTCAGTTTGTATCTCTTGGACTTTGGCTATATTACTGAGATTTATTGGGATTTTTTTTTACTTACTAGTATGCTTTCTGAAGGTTTATAAGATCAGGCACTGTTTCTGTTGACTTTTCCATTCTCCTGCAGATCTTTATATTTTCTCATAATTCTAACATTTCAATTAAGGAAGATGGACTTAAAGACCAATAACCATGACAGATTCAGCCTCCGATATTTCTAGAGGCAAATATTTCCTTATTACTTTGTGAGGAAAAACCTTTCGTTAATGGGTGTCTTTAATTACAAGAAACTTACTCCCTGTGTTGCGTTATTAGTTGCCTTCCCAAAACTTCCCTCTGGAACAATGCATAATAAATCTACTTCCTTTTCCAGAGGACTAGATTTAAATGTATAAAGAATTATGTATTCTTCTTTCTGGGCATTATGAACATATCTAGTAATTTTATGTGTTCCTTTGAATACTTCTAGGATTTAAAAGTTTATAGACATCATCTAGATAACTTCATAATCACAAAAGGAGGTAAGTGAGGCTGAAAACAGTTGATGAGGGAAAGCTCTACTTTAAATGCCAATTAATTAATGTGGGAGAAATGACAGAATTAGGACAATAACATTTCACAAATTCTAGTTAGCTTATTGATTCAGACAAGATTTATCAAGGTTAAAATCCTTAGGTAAATGGATGCTGGGACACTGGACCTTCATTTTGTGCCAAGCTGACATTACACAGAATAATTTTTAATCGCAAGAGATAAAATAAAATGCACAATAGCAGGTTCAGATTGTCATTACTCCAGAGAATGTCAATCTTATCAAATTAATGGTAAATATACTAGAAGTTCTGTGTCTTCTGATGTGATAAAACATGAAGTACACAATATTATCTATGATTTTTTTTCAGTGTTTCACCTGAATCCATCAAGCCTTTAAAATCACTTCCACAGCAGATGAAGTAAGAGGACACAATTATACAAATTCTTAAAAGATAGAATATTCCAGTGACCAACTGGTCTTTGATTTTCAAAAGTCATTTTTTAAAAAAGTCTATTCCAGATTAAACAACATAGGCGCGCACACACACACAATTCAAAAGATATGCACTAAGATGTTAACAATGGCAATCTCTGGATGTTGGTATGTGACATTCTTTTTTTCTTTTTTCTATATTTTTTATTTTTCTACAATGCACATGTATTGTTTCTCTAAATATCATTAAGAAAATTAATAGTCAACCTGGCAGAATAATTTGCCCAATCTGTATGAGATGTTTTTCAGACTCCTGCCATATTTGATGTGTTCTCATAGTTGAATTCTTGTTTGATATTGTCCTCCCTGAATTGTTAAGCCTACTGTTTGGCAGTATGCCTCAGATATAATCTTAGTTGCCTGAGGTAAAATTTCTGACCTGACCATTTTAAAGATTCTTAATAATGTTCAATTATGAAGGCAATTGAAGACTACACTGCCTTTTTGGAAGTTCAATAACATTGTTAGCTGTTTAGAATATAGTCTATTGACTATTTAGAAAAGATATTAAGAACATGGGCACTGGAGATCTTAGGAAAATTGCTGAAACTTATTTAATCCTTAATTTTCCTATCTGCAAAGTGAAGAAAATACCAGAACCTATTTCAAAGGGTTGTTGTAAAGGTTACCTGAGATAACACAGCAAAATACTTGAGTATAATGCTTAACTCACAGTATATAAAAATAAATTTGAGCAATTATAATAATTATTATCATGTTCATATAAAATATCACAATAAACATTGCATCATTTATACTCCCTCCAATACCTCAAAATTAATTTGACCAAAAGTGGTATATTTAGCCAGCTTCTTGGTGAAAATATCTTTTAATCAAAAGAATAGGACTAAATAAGTAATTTTCTTAATCTGGTAACTATACCACTGTATCTCTTTTTTAATTCTATAACTAATTATTTAAGTAATTCATTAACATTAGACCTTTCAAGTGTTTAGGACATGTGGGGTCCCAAAAAGCACCCACTTAAGTGGAATAACCCCAAGAATTCAGGGTAAAGTTTCTGAAATTTTCACAGTACACTGACATTCCTTGAGAATATACAACATTTCTTGAGGTACCTGAATAACTGAAGGTCCTGAGGAGCTAATCAGAACCACACAATTTACTCTGTGTAGGGTGAATGTGTTCACTACTAGCTAGTGGAATCATGGTCCTCAAATTCAAAAGGCAATAATATCAGAATTTTATGAGAACATCCATTAAACTGAACACATATATAGTTATCTATGTGAGAGGTAAAGTGATGGAGACTAAGTTTAAAATATTTGATGTCCCTTCAAATCCCCCATTAGCCCAAGAACTGAAAAATAGAAGCTGAATAACTTTAGGGGCCTAGACGCTTCTGCTGTGCCACTCTGCAGCAGAACTTTAAAGCAAAACATTTCTTAGAGTTTTACACTGGATATATTAATGAAATCACTAATTTTGCTGCATATTAAACAAGATTCCTTCCACTGCAAGTACAGAAACTCAAGAAATTTAAACAATAATGAAATGTATTGACTCGCCACTGAGTCTAGAAGTATAACAGACTTCAGAGTTGGCCTAGTCTGGCAAGCACTAGCTTTCTTCCCTAAAGCTGGTTCTTAGGTTCTGTTCTCCTCTGTTGGCTTCACAAAATGGCAGTCCCAGCTTCACTAGTGCATAACTTCTTCCAACAGCTCTCACTTAAAGGTAAAGAAACATTTTCCAGAAACTCTCAACAAGTTCTCCTTGACCTTACTAGCCAGTACTATGTCTTATCCCTCATTCCTGAACCAATCATTAGCAAAGGAATAAGATTACTCCTAACACACATTGCTTCTGGTAAGGGAGCTGTGGATGTATAAATGAAAATTGGGGTGCTCTTGGGAAGAGGGAAATAAATATTGGGTGGGTAATCAACAAGGCATCATCAAAAAACTTCCTGGGGGTTGAATGGAGCAGGAAAATTTTTTTTTTCAGAAAATTAGTTTTCATACAATACTTGGCTTTT
>NW_016807965.1:283085-288800 GCF_001698545.2 Rhinopithecus bieti
CATTTTATAACATGAGTGTCTAATCAATCCCCTGTAACAGAGATTATAGGATTATTTTATTTTTTTTTGAGATGGAGTCTCTGTTGCCCAGGCTAGAGTGCAGTGGCACAATCTCGGCTCACCACAACCTCTGCCTCCAGAGTTCAAGCAATTCTCCTGCCTCAGCCTCCCCAGTAGTTGGGATTACAAGCACCTGCCATCATGCCTGGCTAATTTTTGTATTTTTAGTACAGATGGGGTTTCACCATATTGGCCAGGTTGGTCTCAAACTCCTGACCTCAGGCGATCTGCCCACCTTGGCCTCCCAAAATGCTGGGATTACAGGCGTGAGCCACTGCACCCAGCCTCCAGTAATAATTTTGAGTGAGAATAACAGTATTTTGTGTAGACTATCTCCAGACAGGTTGTATAATTCTCAAACAGCTCTGAACACTTTCAGGTTGTTTGGAATTTGGAAAAACCTAAGTGGTGATTTTCCCTGAATTGTTAGGATGTGAAATTTTTTTTAAGTGGAAATGTAATCTGTATATAATAACCTAGACTTCAAAATGTTGTTATGTAACAGCTGTTTGATGTTTGACAAGTTTTTGACACTCTTTAATTAGCTGGTTTACGTCTTTAATCTTATAAATAAATTTACCAAGTACAAATGTGAGCACTAAGTATGGTAAGTTCGGCATTTTATCCTTAAAGGAGAGGAATGGCACCTTAATTCAGAAAACCACTTAATTTTTTTAAAGTGAAAACATTTCCACACGCCTTAGTGATTTCAGTCTCAGTACTTTTTCTTTGACTTTCATTTTTTTTTTTAAACCAAATTAACAATCATTTTTTTTCCTATTATTAGGGATTTCTAAGTTATTGTTTATGGAGAAATGACTTGAGCTCAGGAGAGCTAGATATAAGTCTTAAGCTAGTGATGAAGTCTTAGGAAAGCCACTTTGCCTCTCCAAATTATAGTTTTCTTTTCTGCTTGTTAGACTCAATGTATCATTTATTCATTCATTTAATGAACATCTACTGATTACCTATTGTGGTTTGGAGAATTAAATAATAATAATAACACGTTGTCCTTGCTTTCAAGGAGTTCATAGTAAAGTGACACAGGTGGTACACATAGCACAAGGGATTTTTCTGAGTTAAGTAGAGCAATGGAAATGTGAATGGGGTCTTTTGGAAATATCTAGAAGGGATACTTAAGTCAACTTCAGGTTGGAGATGAATGAAGGGAAAGTTTCCCTGGAGATCATGATATTTGAGCTGAGGAGCTGAGGATGAATAGGCATTAGCTAGACAAAGGCTGGTTGGGGAGGAGTTGAAAAACTTAACAAAGGGAAGATAGTATGAACAAAGGTATGAAGATACAGCCTGGTATAAAGGGATATTGTAAACAATTTATGTTATTGGAGAAAAAATTGTGAAGCAGAGAGTTGGAAAGAAGAATGTTGGAGAGGGTGCAGGAACCAGAAGGCTTTGTGAGACTTTTTTTCCCAGTAGGTAATAATTCAATAAAAGATGTTACTTAAGGGTCAGAGGGAAACACATCAACTTTTCCTGACATCTCGTTCTAGGCTTCTTTAATTTTACTTATTTTATCTTTAACATTTAAAACAATATGAAGGAAGTGGTCTATAGGGTTTATCCTATAATATTCTAGCTTGCCAACCTCACTACCACGAAATCATTTTTAGTATGGTGCTAGGATATTTATTGAATCTGGGCTTTCTTTTCCTTTACTTAACTGAATCAAAAGAGTTGTGAAGCTTTTTTTGTTTCAAGGAAACCCAATTGTTTTGAATTAGTAAAGTGTTTGTCAAAGGAGTTCAGCAAAGCCCCACTATTACTCTGGAGTATGTAACTCTCAGTATAGTTTTCTTTCTATTTTCATAAGGTTAACTGTTTCTCCATATAAAACAAACTTAATAACTAGCAGGGTGATCCTTTGCCTTTGCATCCTCTGTCTATTACATATAAAACTTTTGATATTAAAAATGATTTTTCTCCTCCATCATTTCCTTCTCCTCTTTCCCTTCCTCCCTTTCCTCCTTCTTTCACTTATAAAAGTCTCCTCTTAAGATAAAAATTCTAGAAATGAGATTCATTAAGCTATTGTTAGATAATGGGAGCATAAGTTATCTGACTATTAGATGCCCATTGAAAAGGGAAATGTGCTTATAGTCCAAGGTCAAGTGACCAGAGGTGAGGAAGGGTCTGGATGTCTGAGAAGGAAGGGCCAAATACACAATCTGCCTCTCCACTGGAGAGAGCCACTTTCAACCAGTATGGTTTTTTCTGGTAAAGTAAGCCAATGTTCAGAAGTACATAATGCTTAACGAAATAATTGAAGGGTCTGTTATTCAAAAGGCAGAAAGACTAAAGTCACTAAATAGAAGAACATTTCCTCAATATGACTGCAGGCAATATTCTCCTAGAAAATAATGAAATATTTGTCTTGGTGATATGCTTACTTTTCTTAAGTGAACAGGAAAAGTATTTTGCATCTTTCTGTGATGGGGAAACTGACCTGAAATTGGAGCATCCATAGTCACCTTCATCCTTGATTGTGGGATGAGTGTCCACATCCCAACTCTTTCTCTCTTTTTCTTGAATGAACAGATAAGAGATTCCATAAGTCCTGGCAAAGAGGGGAACACATCTCTCTCAGAACTCCTCAGGAGGGGAGGTGGAGTCACTGAGGAACTTGAAGGTTTGAGTCTGGAGGTTTGAACCAAGAGAGAGAAGGGTGAGGGCTGTTTCTAAGGTAGTGAGGGAGAAATCATACCTTAGGAACATCTTTCTTATGAGGTTTAAGTCTGGAAGTGCTTTCCCAGGTGCTCTATAAATGAATGGTTAAGTCACAGAGAATTACTGTAACTTCTATTCCTCCTCATATCCTACAAGGCTGGCTTCATGGATGTGCAACCTATAAAGTTGCACAGAACACATTATCAGAAAGATCCTGCACTTGGCTTAATACTCTGCTCTTACCGTCTTGAAATTGTTACTTTTTTCTTTGAATTTATGTTTTTTAAGTGAAGTGCAATAGGATGATGGAGCCTGAACACAGGATACGGCAATAAGCACGTGTGCTGCCATTATTTGCCACCCCACTCACACATAATGTTCAGTATGCCCCATAAGCACAGAATTTCTCTGACCCCATGATGAGTGGGAATTCAGTGAGACTCAAAGTAAGTACAAGGTAAGTCTGTTACATCTATGTCTGACTAAGCAGAAGCTGACAGCTGCAAGAGGCCAGGCTTTCTGTTTGAACTAGAACATGCTTTGAATGCAGAAAGAAGGCAATAGTGAAGAGACAACCTATGGAATAGGAAGAAGTATTTGCAAACCATACAATTGATAAGGGATTAATATCAAAAATATATAAGGAACTCAAACAATTCAATAGCAAGAAACAAATAACCCAATTTAAAAATGGGGAAAGGATCTGAATAAACATTTTAAAAAACCATACATATGGCCAACAGGTATATGCAAAAAGCTCAATGTCACTAATCGTCAGAGAAATGCAAATTAAAATCACAATGAGATATCCCCTCATACCTATTAGAACAGCTACTATAAAAAAGATGAAAGACAAGTGTTGGTAAGGATGTGCAGAAAAGGGAACCTTTGTACACTGTTGGGAATGTAAGTTAGTACAGCCATTATGGAAAACAGTCTAGAAATCTCTTAAAAAATTATAAATAGAATTGCCTAAACCCACTACTGGATATACATCCAAAAAATTGAAATCAGTATATTGAAGAGATGTCTACATGCCCATGTGCATTGCAGCTTTATTCACAATAGCCAATATGTGGAATCAACCTAAGTGTCCATCAACAGATAAATGGATAAAGAAAACCTGGCATATATACACAATGGAATACTATTCAGCCTTTAAAAAGAAGGAAATCCTGCCATTTGTGACAACATGGATGAATCTGAAGGACATTATGTTAAGTTAAAAAAGCCAGGCACAGAAAGACCAATACTGCATGATCTCACATGTGGAATACAAAAACGTCAAACTCATAGAAGCAGAGAGTAGAAAGGTGGTTACCAGGTGCTAGGAGTATGGGGGATGGTGTGAGATGTTGGTAAAGAATATACCCATTTCAGTTAGACAGGAGGAATAAGTTCAATAGATCTATTATACAACATGGTGACTATAGTTAATAACAATGTATTGTCTATTTCAAAATTGCTAATATAGCTGATCTTAATTGTTCTCACCATTAATAACTAGTAACTATTTTATATGTTTGTTGGCTGCATAAATGTCTTCTTTTGAGAAGTGTCTGTTCATATCCTTTGCCCACTTTTTGATGGGGTTGTTTTTTTCTTGTTAATTTGTCAAAGTTCCTCCTAGATTCTAGATATTAGCCCTTTGTCAGATGGATAGATTGCAAAAATTCTCTCACATTCTGTAGGTTGCCTGTTCACTCTGATGATAGTTTATTTTGCTTCGCAGAAGTTCTTTAGTTTAATTAGATGCCATTTGTCAATTTTGGCTTTTTTTGCAATTGCTATTGGTGTTTTAGTCATGAAGTCGTTGCCCATGCCTATGTCCTGAATTGTATTGCCTATGTTTTCTTCTATGGTTTTTATGGTTTTAGGTTTTACATTTAAGTGTTTAATCCATCTTGAGTTAATTTTTGTATAAGGTGTAAGAAAGGGGTCCCGTTTTAGTTTCCTGCATATGGCTAGCCAGTTTCCCAGCACTGTTTATTAAATAGGGAATCCTTTCCCCATTGCTTGTTTTTGTCAGGTTTGTTGAAGATCAGATAGTTGCAGATGTGTGATTTTTTCCTGAGGTCTCCATTCTGTTCCATTGGTGTATATATCTATTTTGGTACAAGTACCATGCTGTTTTGGTTACTGTAGCCTTGTAGTATAGTTTGAAGTCAGGTAGCACTATGATGCCTCCAGCTTTGTTGTTTTTGCTTATGATTATCTAGGCTATATGGGCTCTTTTTTGGTTCCATATGAAATTTAAACTAGTTTTTTCTAATTCCGCAAAGAAAGTCAGTGGTAGCTTCATGGATATAGCATTGAATCTATAAATTACTTTGGGCAGTATGGCTATTTTCACAATATTGATTCTTCCTATCCATGAGGATGGAATGTTTTTCCATTTGTTTGTATCCTTTCTTATTTCCTTAGCAGTGGTTGTAGTTCTCCTTGAAGAGGTCCTCATCACTGGTCATTAGAGAAATGCAAATCAAAACCACAGTGAGACACCATCTCATGCCATTTAGAATGGTGATTATTAAAAAGTCTGGAAACAAAAGATGCTGGCGAGGCTACCAAGAAATAGGAATGCTTTTACACTGTTGGTGGGAGTGTAAATTAGTTCAACCATTGTGGAAGACAGTGTGGCGATTCCTCAAGGATTAGAACCAGAAATACCATTTGACCCAACAATCCCATTACTGGATCTATACTCAAAGGATTATAAATTATTCTACTATAAAGACACATGCACACTTATGTTTATTGCAGTACTATTTACAATAGTCAAGAATTGGAACCAACTCAATGCCCATCAATGATAGACTGGGTACTGGAAACCATCATTCTCAGCAAACTGCAAACTAACACAGGAACAGAAAACTAGACACTGCATGTTCTCACTCATAAGTGGGAGTTGAATAATGAGTACACATGGACACAGGGAGGGGAACATCACACACTGGGGCCTGTTGGGGG
>NW_016807965.1:289670-292620 GCF_001698545.2 Rhinopithecus bieti
TATATATATATATATATATTTTAAGATGGCATTGGTGTTGAGAAACATGAACAACTCAGGTACACTTTCACATCCTTTCTTACTCATGTTATTTCCCTGTACTAGCTAACAACTTACACTAAAACAATGATAATAAGTCCTTCCTTACTCATCAGCAACTTTAAGGTAGAGAGGGTTGATAGAATGTGTGCAGATCAAGAAGTAAAATAAAAACAGTTGAGTTAATTTTATGTAGTTATTCTGCCATTCTGGCCAGAACAATATACACATGTAGGTATGAGCTATGAAGTATGAATTATGGAATTTCAGTGATTCCACATGCAAGGTCAATGATCTTATATTTGCATTTAAAACTGCCATTGCACAATATAAAGATGAATGGTAAAATTCATGCTAAAAATTTTAAACTAATTTTTTTTTACTTAGAACAACATTAAATAGCAAATGAAAGTGCACCATGACAATTTGAGAGAGCCACTACCAAAGAAAGAAAAGAGGCTTTATGTTTTAATAGCTTTAATGTCACCCTTTTCCTGCTTTTGAACAAGGGGCCCATATTTTCTTTTTTTTTTTATGGGTTAACTAGTATTATTATTATTACTTTTTAAAATTATACTTTAAGTTCTGGGGTACATGTGCAGAACGTGCAGGTTTGTTACATAAGTATACATGTGCCATGGTGGTTTGCTGCACCCATCGACCTGTCATCTACATTAGGTATTTCTCCTAATGTAGGGGCCCCATATTTTCATTTTGCATTGGACTCCACAAATTATGTAGCTCTCCCAAAATATGCCCTACCTCTTGAAATCTATCTGAATGTTCAATAATAATTGTCCTATCTTTATGTCTTGACAGAACATGTTTGTTATAGTGGGGTCTTTCTTTCCAGCTTGGCTCACCTCACCCATCCCGGTCATCAGAAATAGACTACGGAATAAATAAGAATAAAATCATGTTCAGCTGGGTGTGGTAGCTCACGCCTGTAATCCCAGCACTTTGGGAGGCCGAGGTGGGTGGATCACAAGGCCAGGAGATGGAGACCATCCTGACCAATATGGTGAAACTCCATCTCTACTAAAAATACAAAAAATTAGCCGGGCATGGTAGTGAGCACCTGTAGTCCCAGCTACTCAGGAGGCTGAGGCAGGAGAATGGAATGAACCCAGGAGGCGGAGCTTGCAGTGAGCAGAGATCACACCACTGCACTCCAGCCTGGGCAACAGCAAGACTCTGAGACTCCATCTCAAAAAAAAAAAAAAAAAAAACAAAAAAAATCATGTTCTTCACAGCTACATGGATAAAACTGGAGGCCATTATTCTGAGTAACTCTGAAACAGAAAAATGAAATACTGCATGTTCTCACTTATAAGTGGGAGCTAAACAGTGAGTACACATAGGCAGAAAGATGGAAATAATAGGCACTGGGGACTCTAAAAGGAGATAGGGTAAGAAGAAGGTGAGGGTTGAAAAATTACCTGTTGGGTACAGTGTTCACTATTTGGGCGATGAGTCCACTAGAAGCCCAAACCTCACCATTACACAATATATGCTTGTACCAAATCTGCTCATATATCCCCTGAATATAAAATAAAACAAAATAAAATAACAACAAAAGAAATAGGGCAGGGAGAACATTACACTTCAACCCCAATTTATAGGCATTATTAAGTTAAGCTTCCTCTCATATTAATAAAACTATAGGAAGTCCATTTGACTTGAGACACAATAAATTGAATTTCTTTATGGCCTCTATACATAAATCTAGCACCATGCCTAAAACATAATATAGGAGGTAATCAGTGAAAGTTGCTCAATTGGTTCATAAATTGTGATCATCTATATTTATACAATTTCCTAATTCTTCTAATATGTACTAATTTTCATTGGTAACCCAGGAGCAGATAACAAAATATAATTAATATGTGATATTTTTGTTTTGTTTTGTTTTTGTTTTTTTGTTTGTTTTTTTAGAAATGGAGTCATGCTCTGTCACCCAGGCTGGAGTTTAGTGAGGCGATCTCAGCTCACTGCAACCTCTGCCTCCCGGGTTCTAGCAATTCTCCTGCCTCAGCCTCCTGAGTAGCGGGGACTACAGGCACTCGCTGCCACGCCTGGCTAATTTTTTGTATTTTAGTAGAGACAGGGTTTCATCGTGTTGCCCAGGCTGGTCTTGAACTCCTGAGCTCAGGCAATCCACCTGAAATGAATTGGCCTCCCAAAGTGCTGGGATTACAGGCATGAGCCACTGCCCCAGGTCAAAATATTTTTAAAAATAATCACAGTCTATGTTTTCTGTCTTAGAAACTAAATTTATTTTCTAATGTCAGATGATGTGCTTAAAGTATATTATATCTTAAAATGATAGGGAGACTTGGGGGGCAGAGCAAGATGGCCAAATAGGAACAGCTCCAGTCTCCAACTCCCAGCGTGAGCAACACAGAAGACCGGTGATTTCTGCATTTTCAACTGAGGTACTGGGTTCATCTCACTAGGGAGTGCCGGACAATTGGTGCTGCTCAGCCGCTGCAGCCCGATCAGCGAGAGCTGAAGCAGGGCGAGGTATCGCCTCACCTGGGAAGTGCAAGGGGGAAGGGAATCCCTTTTCCTAGCCGGGGAACTGAGACACACAACACCTGGAAAATTGGGTAACTCGCACCCCAATACTGCGCTTTAAGCAAACGGGCACACCAGGAGATTATATCCCACACCTGGCCAGGAGGGTCCCACGCCCACGGAGCCTCCCTCATTGCTAGCACAGCAGTCTGCAATCTAACTGCAAGGCAGCAGTGAGGCTGGGGGAGGGGTGCTCGCCATTGCTGAGGCTTAAGTAGTAAACAAAGCCGCTGGGAAGCTCGAACTGGGTGGAGCTCACAGCAGCTCAAGGAAACCTGCCTGTCTCTGTAGACTCCACCTCTGGGGACAGGGCACAGCTAAACAACAACAACAA